>NW_009622757.1:0-45394 GCF_000690535.1 Cariama cristata
CTCTGCATGCCCTGACAACATCTTTGTACACTTCCTGAGTTGGCTGTCCTTTCTTCCAAAGCTGGTAAACTCTTTTCTTCCTGAGTTCCAGCCAAAGCTCTCTGTTCAACCAGGCCGGTCTTCTTCCCTGTCAGTCCATCTTACGGCATATGGGGACAGCCTGGTCCGGTGCCTTTAAAATTACCTCCTTGAAGAATGTCGAGCCTTCCTGGACCTCTTTCCCCTTCAAAACTGTTTCCCAAGGGACTCTCCTGAAGAGGCCAAAGTCCACCCTCCAGAAGTCCAAGGTAGCTGCTTTGCTTTCCCCTCTCCTTACCTTACCAAGGATCGAAAACTTTATCATTTCATGGTTGCTATGCCCGAGACGGTCTCTGACCACCACATCTCCCACCAGTCCTTCTCTGTTTGTAAAGAGCAGGTCCAGCTGGGCACCTCCCCTGGTAGGCTCACTTACCAGTTGCATGAGGAAGTTATCTTCCACACACTCCAGGAACCTCCTGGACCGTTTCCTTTCTGCTACGTTGTATTTCCAGCAGACATCTGGTAAGTTGAAGTCCCCCCACGAGAACAGAGAACAAGGGCCAGCAATCATGAGACTTCTGCCAGCTGCTTGCAGAACACTTCATCTGTTTAGATGCCCAGGTGGAATACTTAAGCAACACTTAAAAAGCTGTTCAGCTGCCACCTAATTCTGTAATCGCTTATGTGTCTGTGAGTGGGCAGATGCAATTTATCCCATAGTTCAGGTTGTTGTATCAAGCTATGAGAGGGGGCTCACATCAGGTATTCTGCTTTGCTACCAAGTCCCTCCCTCATGAACAGTGAATGTATAAACCAAAGCAAATGCCCCACAGAGTTGTATTTGGACTGTCACCACAGATTGGCTGAGGAGTTAAGGGTCTCAGATATGATGTGACAGACACTGCTTCAGATCTGTTTGTCCTGACTACAGACATGAACAGGAACTTTATTTAGTCTCTGTCATCCTAGGGTGAGCCCTAGGAGCTGGATTATATAGCATCTTTCTCTGCCCAACAAATAATCAAGCTGATACCAAAAACAGAGGCTTCTTCACATTATTTCAGCTGATTAAATAATATGCACAGAAATAAGATTGCATAAAGCCTGTGGAAAGATTTAAAAACACACTTTAATGAAATGAGCTCAATTTTAATCCCCTCTCCAGCCAATATAATGAGTTGGAGATTCTGCACAGGGATGTATATATTTTAAAAAGAGATTAAAGGAGCATTGCAATATGTTATGCTCCTTTATGCCTGTGAGAGCATGGCCTGAAGTCTGCCAGACTCTCAGTAAAAGAACTGTGGCAAACTCATTGAACTCTGAGGTGCCAAGTCAAGCTTTTTTAAAAACAAATCTTTGCAGTTTTCTAGAGTTCATGTGAAATTAATTTAACTTTTAACAGTTTTATATTTCCAGATGCAGTTAAGAAGCCTTTTCTCGTTTGTTTACCATCTTCTTTAGGAGATTAAGAGCCAGATAGTCTGTCCTTTCAGTTACACTTAAAAATAAGTAAAATAAAAATACCACAACAGTGTGCACAGTCAACATAGGAAAAACAGTTGCTCGGGATCTTATTTGCTAGTACGTGATTTAAAACCACAACTAATAAGCCTCACAGATTCAGGTACATTTGTTTAGCTCTGTTTACTAAAATGAACATATACAAAAGTGAAATACATCCTGGATTACAAATACACACTAGAGTACCATGCATTTGTAAGTAAACTCTGCATTGAAAATTGTACTTGTCCTTAATACAGAGTTTCTAAACCATTATTACATGCTTAAAAAAGGCAAATCCAAGCAATACAACAGTAACCCAGTAAGCAGGAAGCTTTTAGCAGCAGAACATTTGCTTATTTCCCCAGCTCTTTAAGGCTGGATACTTGTACTATTGCAAGACCAATTTATGCTGATGACATTTTATCATGTATCAGTTTGTTACTTACAGCCAAATTAATAACTCCTGTGCAAGTACAGACAATAAGAATTTTGCCAGCGAAAAGCTCTTATATTTGACCCTGAATATATCAACATCAGAAAGTGGACTGAGGGTCTGCTTTTGCAGTTGGTTTCTATATGTAATGATGGTAGTTATACTGTGGAACTCCTGCACTGTTTGTCAACATTTACTTGCTCTTCATCTTTCAATAGCATTAAATTTTCTGCTGCAGTTACAGTATTAGAGTAACACACATAAATTCTCACCAGATATTTAACTGCACATTTCCATATTTTGTCCTTAAGTGTTTTTGTTTTGTTACTTACTCTGGTCATTAGCTGTGTCCCCAAATTTCCATTAGAAGCAGCTAATTTTTCCGCTTGGTTGGCTAAAGAAACCTCTATATGTTATTTCTCTTGAAATAACACCTATATAATATATTATAAAGTATGCTATTTTTCTTGAAATAATGTATAGAATTGGTCTTGGCAAGTATCTGGTACAATTCTTCTGAAGAATTTAAATGCCCAGTAATGGAAGCTGCTGCAACAGAAGCTGAAGAAAATAAAGCAGGAGAGTTGCTTAATCCATTATCAAGCATGGAAAAAAAAATGATCTTATTGTAAATACATATGTAAACATGTTCAGAGGAGTTAAAAAAAAAAACAAAACCTAGATGTCTGAATCCCTGGAATCAGCAGGAGCCTGTCATCAATTTATTTTGGAAATCCTATCTTAAATTTTATCCACAGAAAACCTGCTTTTAATATGAGGAATCAAGTAAGAAATTGCTCTGTTCTCTTAATCGTGCCATACATTTGAATTTTGGTAACAACGTCTGACTCAGCTTGGTTCTTAGCAGCTTGCAGTAGCTGCAAGCTCTCCCTTGTAATCTGTTAAAAATAAATACATCAGTGATGGGTGCTTCTGCCTTCACCTCTTCTGTTTGAACTCAGGAGAGCAAGATTATTGCCTGCCTTAAGAGATTTTGCTGTTGTGTGCTGTCCGTGGCAGATCTGTCAACTGCAGAGAAATGATCCTCAGACAACTGGATAAACCAGATATTGACACTGACAGAGCATGTGACTGGAGTTAAGGTCAGAGATTCAAAGACTGTAGGATTGGGGCCTTAACGATTTATGCACAGGATTACCTCGTGTCCTGTATATTGCTGCCTTCAAGGGAGATACCTGTAAAGTTAAAGGTGTACTTAATTCTTTGTCCAGCTAGGCCTTGATAATCCTGTAAGCACATGCTAATAGAGTTTTACCAGATTTACTGTCTTTTCGTTCCCTGCTTCAGAAAATAAATACAGAAAATAATTACTTAACTTGCTAATTATATGATAAAAAAAAAGAAAACATGTTTTACATAGACTGAAGAATGTTAAGATGAACTCGAACATCCTGCTATGCTAGATCTGATAGCCTCTGTAATTTATGTCACCATATCCTGACGAAGTTTAAAATAGATTAAAAAATGCCTGATGCTCATTGTTGCCAGTGCTACACCCAGTTTTCTAAAATAAGTACTGAAAAATAATTCAGAGTCTAAATGCTTTCTCATATTTAAGTTTATACCCCAGGAATTAAATCCACCTTCTCAAAAAGGACCAAAATTCACAACAGTTCCATCTAAACTGCATGTTGGAAGTGCCGAATGTTCTTCTGGTCTGGTGCTCCTTCTCTTCACAGGGTTGAAGCACACTTTTAATCCTTACAGCTGCTGAATGTCACTTTATAATTTTATTTTACTATATACTAAGCTACTTTTCTGTATTTACAGCAAAAAGTTTTATTGTTTTAATCTGCAGCTTTACATTAAGCATGTTATGGTTGCAAAGTACGTAAAACATTTGCAGTACAGCTTGTCGAGACAATATTGAAAACTTTGGTTTGATCAGTTTTCAATAAATTTTATGTATTTTAAAAATGTATTTCTAAAGATGGGTAACTGTGAAAGAGGAGCTAAAAGAAGACCATTTATTTAGACACCAGATACAAGGGAAAACACAGTCTTCCAAGGGGTAAGCATCTAGTGTAATATTTACATGAACTCCACTCAGATTTACTAATGCCATCTTTGCAGTGGTTCTCTGAAGAATCAAGAATCATTACCAAATGTTATTGGCAGAAATCTTCAAGAAAAGTAGATGTCAAGTATTTGCCAAAATAAAATTTTAAAATATACACATGCCAATGTTAGCACTAGAAATGCTTCACACTCAGGTAGGGCCAGCACAGCAAACACTTTTCTGCATTTATGTCAATCAGCTGTTTTTCAGCAAAGCACAGAGCTTCTTTAAGTACACATGTAACTGCTTCAAGGAATCAGACCTCTAATCAGAAAAAGCAAATGTTGTGGTAACATGTGGTAACAGCTTTCCTACCACAGTGGCTCAGCACAGCTAGAAGTTCAAGTATGTGCAAACTTCTATACCCCTAAAAGTCTTCCAACAACTATTCAGAGGAATAGCAGGGTATCACCCACCCAGAATGGTAGTAACTTGCTCGTTGGGAGTAATATTCTTTCTAACGTCCCTATCATGATTTCTTCCAAGCATTCACATGCACTTGAAAATTGATGTCTTGCTATACTATCTGCTTGACAGCTACATCGTCCATGGCTAAATCACACATTGTATTAGATCAGCCACAGCTAAACAGATAATCTCCTCCTAATTAACCAAAGACTGGCTAATAAAACCAGAATTAATTTTTGTTAAATGTGCTGCTTTTTCCATACTCTCCCTTTAGCCTCTTCACAGCTTCTCCTTTAAGCTCTTTCTTCCTTTTCTCAGACTTCGCAACTTGCTCCTTCCTTTCTTGATTTTCCTGCACTCAGACAGAAAGACAAATAAAAAAATACATAAGAAGAGTTATGAAGGAAGAGTTGGTTAAGAAACTCTCAGTTTGCAATGAATAGCTGTTCTGAATATGCTCTATGTACATTTAGAACTCTCAGCTGGTGGGGTTTGAGGATAAATAGCAGAACAGAGCTTCCTGGTCACTCCCTTTGGCCTTCTCCATATGATGATGTTACCAGCAAACTATTTCATTAGCTCTAACCCCAACGTTCAACTATGAACTGAAATGCATTCTTCTTAATTAGTCCCTTTGTCCACAAAACAGAACATTACTTTAACTTAATTAGCATTCTAGAGATTTATCCCATAGCAACCTTGATTTTATATTGTTTGTATTCAGGGATTTCTACCAGAAATTTCAGGAACTCTTCAATTGTGTTAAACAGCAATTCACAGTTTCTCTTCAGGCACCGGTTAAATTTGCCAGCTGTATTTCTGCACTAGTGTTCAGTGGCAGAGTCCAAGCTGGATGTCTGTCATACAGCTGCCAGGATGGCATAAATCCTGGGATTTATGCATACAGGCAGGACTTTTGTTTCCACAGAGCTGCTGGTAGCGGGATGATATGATTAATGGAGGAAGAGAAAGAAACTGAAAAATTACTCCTAGTAAAGGAAGACCTTTACTCAGTGGAAGAGTATTTCTAGGTTTTTGTAAGTAGCACAATTGTAGGAGAGGGTAGTTGTGAAGAACTGGCATAACTGTAGTAGAACATCAAGATGACAAAAGCCATTTTCTTAAAAGCTTATGCAGTCCTTGTTCCAGAGCTCCAATCATCATCAGAACATTGCCATCACCACCTGGAAGCTTGCCTGCTTTTCATTGCGATTAGTCAGTAGCTAATCTATGTGTTGTGGGTAGATCAGTAGTTATTGGGCCTGCTGTCAAATAGATTTATGATGTTAAGAGAAGGGTGCTGCTGTGTCATATTATAAAATTTAATAATGTTCAGGAAGATGTTGATAATTTGGTGCAGACAGGATTCTAAATGAGACATGTCTGGTCTCCTTTGCAGTGAGTTTGGCAGCAGCAAAGACATTTTCCCATTATAGTGATAGATCTGGTTTGTTGCTACGGATCATCTGCCACTATTTCCAAAGATGGGCTGAAGAAATCGCAGGAAACATGCACACATTTCTTAGAGCCTTTATAGAAAGTAAAAGTCTAGGATCCTTTGGTCCAAAGAAATTTCCAGACAAATAAATAAAACTTGTGAACATTAATAAAGTTAGTCTCTCTGAAATAAAGGAGCATTATAGGCTCACGGTTATGGGGATCTTCACTGGATGCCTAGGAAAGGAGAGAAAAATGGTGTACTCTTGACAAAGAAATAAAAGGATATATTTGCCCTGAATAGAGGGTGCTTCTGAAAGAATGAGGTACAGGTGGTGAAGTCTTATGGAGAGGTTAAAAGGCTTTCATCACTGCATGCCTCCTATGTGCTTGCCTGATAAATTCCTACTGTGTCTTAGCATAATGTCTTTGAGATATTATAGCTGTTGAGAGACTTGCAGATCTGTGGGCCCTGGGAGAATGTCTCTATGTAACACGCCACAAGAAATAAAGAAGTTCATTCCAGGGATACATAGTCCTCCTGCTTGAGCAGCATACACACAGTACTGAGAACAAACCAAAATGCATTAGGAATAAATTTATGGATTGTGCAAGCCTGAAATGAATTGTTCAGAGAAACTGAAAAAAATCCCACCAATAAAAACCATAACAATTTGATGCAAACACACTGTTAACAGAGTTTCTTCAACACAAGAAAGCATAACAAGGTAAAATGGTAGCAAGGCAGAAGAACAAATATTCGCAATCCCTTCTCCATCTCCTGGATTACTGAAGGCAGCTGTATGGATGAGATTAAATGAAAGAGGGATATCAGTTTGGGTTTACACTTTGTGGGATGTTAGATACTTGCTTGATCTTTGAATTAAAAGATGCTCCATGACAACTGTTTATCCCCACACCATCTAAAGCACATCTTGTTCCAACACCATGTGCACCCTACTGAGGAGCAGCTGCTTCAGCTTGGTTGTCCTAGGGGAGCACTCAGAGGAACTATCCCTGTGCAAAGCTGTCCATATAACCTCTGTCATCAACTGAGTACTTCCTAGAGCAGATTTTGTTTAGCATTTTTTTCTCCTTTTCCTGAGATTAGACAGCCTCTTTGTTGGGAGCTCCCCTCTTTGAAGAGCTGCAAGTGCTAAGGGAAATCAAATGTTTCTCCCAGTCCCCTATAATCACACAGTGTTTCTTTTCCCCGCAGTTTTGCAACTTGGTGCTCAGTGTATCTCCAATTCAGTTTTTTTATCTTTGAGCTGGGAAGCTATTTTCTCCCCATCTCCTTCCTCCTGCCATCTGTTCCTTTTATTTTTTGAGAATTAGTGAAACAGTCATCAGCTCTGGGTGATGAACCAGCTCCTTTTACTGTGTCAGTTTTGGGGATCATTTGGGTGTTTTCAAAGCTGCTTTTCTTTTTTTTTTTTCTCACCTCTTCAAGTAGATGAGGAGGAAGAGGGCAGATTATTATTATAGTAATTTCATTTGTGTAGCTCAGTTTTTGTTACCTGAAGGATAAGAGACCAGAAAGAACCCCCAGGGAATGGAGAAATATTCTGGTTAAACAAAGAAGTGACAAACACAAAATCTCTCTAGGTAAGCTTAGGAGCCATGAAGGATCACTACTTATCAAAATTATTTCCCTTCTTATTTGATGTGAGAATGGAAAGATACCACTAACAATTTTGGTAGTGCTAAGAGACCTGCTTTACACAGAAGACTCATCTCAAAAGTAACACCTTAGCCTTAAAGCTCATGTCAAATGGCACTGGAAAGAGATACCACCATATGGCTGGTTCTAGTGTAAAAATCAAAATCACAGAACAAAAAGATGCTTTAAAAATTAAAACCTTCAACTTTTCAGCATGTTGCTGTTTGAAGCACAGACAGTATTCTTTACTACAACAACAGGGAGAAAGCAAGGCAAGAAGGGAGAGGAGATTACGTTAGAGGTCTGCAATGGAGGTAACAGAGATGCATACAACGTGGCTAACAGCTGTGGTACCTTTGAGGTGAGGTGCTGCTGAGAAATGGAACCAAAAATAGGATGAAAGGGAGTTTAAATGTTGGGTAGATGAAAAGAAGCTTCTTTCTAGTTGCTCCAACATGGCTGTGAGCAAGCAACACCCAAAAAAGTAGTTTAAGTCTTATGCAGCTGTACTGGGACACTACATAACCTTTATTGGGACTGTTTCTTAAAAGAACTGCAGTTGCTGAATTTACCCTTCACATCAGTTTTCCAGTATAGCTCTCCACAGATGCTGAGCCATTATGTTCTTGATTCTCTTAATTATTTCCTTCTTGCCTAGAGTTTTAGGAACTCTAAGGATCAAGTGTATTGCCAAAGGAGCTTTGTTTTGTAGGGTTTATTTTCCAGACTGACTGTGGTGCATCGTTTTGGAGCCTGGATGGCTGTATTGCTTGCAAAATTGAAGCCCAGTGCCTCACAAGAAAAGCAGGTAGTGGGAACGTTGCCGGATATATTTTTCATCTTTCATCTTTTAACACTTCCTCAGAAGCTTCTTTATTTTCATGTGAAACTACGATCTGCCCTAAAACACTCCTTCAGCCTTTCTTGTCTTGACATTGCCCAGCATAGTTGTCTGTATTCTTGCAATACTTCTTATAATGTGGATAATTCCCTCTAAAGAAAGCAAACCCAGTCTGGGGCTCTCCTGGAGTCAGCACTGGAGTGGGTGATTGTTGCTGTTAAAATATATAAATGTGAAGTCACTGTCATCTGCCATTAAGAAAACCCTAGAGGAAGTACATTAGTTCAGATGCGAAGTATGTACTAGGGGATGCGAACTGGAGGCTTACTAATTGGAAGGTGCGCTACACAACTTTTATGGTGAAGTTGCTGTTTTCTTACTCCTTATTACAAGGAGTAAAGTCTTATAAATTAATAAAGTGCCAAATATAATCTCTTGGGAGATTTGTAGGGGACACAAAACATACTGTTTTGAACTAACTACTACAATGAAATACCAACATGGAAACCGATCTTCCAATTAGGCTTTGCCTATTGAAAAATTTACCTATTGCCTATTGGCAAAGCCTATAAAACATGTCCGGTTGCTCCTTCTTTCACACGGCACTAAACTCCTGTTTGCATTGAGGCCTGATTAATAATTTTACAGTGGGAACAACAACTTGGAGTGTTCTTAGTTCTCCATAGCAAAAAAAATAAATCACATTTTATATTTGTCCACATGCTCATTTCTTGCTGCAGGTTGCAAGCAAATGAACAGTTACTTTCATTTACTTCTGCAGCTGGGGTTTAGGTAGCCCAGCTTAGAGTGGAAGAAAAAAGAAATTCTTGCTTGCTCAAAAAAAAAAAGTTCTCAATCTATTTCTAAACAGTCAGAAATGCAAACCACCTGTAAGGCCTTGAGGAAGAGCTCTCTGAAGGTTTTCATTGTGCTAAATACATCTTCCAAAGACAATTTTTTTCGGTCTTCACAAAGATAGTCAGCAAGTTCTTCCTTCTTCTTTTCAATGGTGGTAAACTCCTTTTGCAGGTCCTTTGAAGCGTCGAGACTGCCCTGAGACACAGTTTGCAACACAATTTATGTGTATTAAGAAGTAGCATATTCTGAGCTGCCCAGAAGACTCAACCCAGTTAACATAGAGCAGTCAGTTTTTAAAAACTGAGATTTAAGATTGGTTCACAATGTGTGATATTTTCTTCTTAATTGAACCATCTGCATTTCCCCTTATTTCATTTTTCCAAAAGCACCTCATTGCATGTTGCCACTTTCATCATACAACCATGTGGAAATTTGGCACAACCTGGGATGACTGATCAAGGGAGATACACCACCAGGATTTCTGCCTTTTAGCTTTGGTTACGTGACTCTGTTTTGAGAACATGAAAAGCTAGGATGTTTGGAAGTATGAGCAAAAAAAAAAAAAGCATATTGCAAGTCTGTTCCCTCCCCCCCCCCGCCCCCAAAGAACAGCGAGACAAAACATGTTTCTGTACTGCACTCTACGCATTTATAGTTGCATCCTACATTTTATTTTTAGGGCCTTCCTTTCTTTTGCCCACACACAAAGCTGACTGGTCCTCAGCTATTTCTTTAGCATGATACCACATTACAGATGTAGAAGAAAATCTGGGATACTCCTTCCACCAGGGCACAGGGGGAGTGTAGTTATGACCCCTTTCCTATAGAGCTCTATGTCCATTTGCAACCTGAATTACAGTGCCTTTGAGAAGAGATTTAAAGCATTTAGGAAGAAGGATGGGAAGTGTGTCACACCCCCGTTACCTACTTGAACAGAATTTGCATGCTGTATTTTTAAATCATCTGTCGACAAAAATAAACGCTTCTCTATTTCCAAGAGTTTCTTCAAATTGGCACCTGCCTCAGCCCGCATAACGTCAAAGTGGATTCTGAAAGGTCCACAAAAGGGACAGTATATTGAAGGGGTGAGTCTTTTGTTTTCAAGAAGTTAAAAGATTATTATAAACAGTATGACCTCTGCAAATAAATGTAGAATTAATCGTCCAACCCAGATCCTGCTTTTGCAGGTAGTTCTCCTCTATATGCATCCTTTCCTATGTGCTTAAACCCTCACCTAAGAAAGAATCTGTGCTTTTCCCCTCACTGCCTCCCTGGACAGACTGTAGAAGACCATCACCGTTCTAGTATTTAAAAAACTCCTCCAAAATTTCCAGCCTATTTTTACTCAAACACAACACACATTCATCCCCCTTGTGCCTATACTGTCCTTACTTAGCTGGTTCTTTTCACTCCTTGCATTTTCTCCCTTATCTGTTTATAGTCCAAAACTGAATCTCTTCTCAGAGTTCATTTAGCTCACATGGAGACCCAAACGTGTTACACTACTGAACCAACATCTTCTATGGTTCTGACCTACTCTTTGTGCCAGACAAAAAATACTGAATCAGCAAAACCTGACGCAGTGCATCCAGATGCGAGCAGCATTAGAAGAGTCCCTTGCAGGATTTGCATTGTAAACAATTCTCCACAGGTTGATTAGCAAATCAATTTTGTAAGTTTGAGAGTTTGACTAAACTGGAGGGCAATTACTTTATAAAAAAGAGCACATTTATGTCATTGACCAGCAAGATTTAGTTTCAGGTAACAGAAGTATTTCTATATTGACACAACCCCAAAAGAAATTCGTATTTCAAAACAAATTCCAACTTAAATTCTGCACGGATAACTCACAAAAGCCATAATATTTTCTGTTGCATTATTGAATAAATATACTTTTTCTTAATTATTTAGCAGCTATTTAAACAAATGTCAATCCATCTTCAGATTTAAAAGTTACCTCTGATTCTAGTTGCAAGGAAATGTAAAACACTACAAGGTTCCTATGAATTCATAACAGGATTAAAAATTGTTAATCCTGATGCTATAAATGTGGATTCTGATTAATGTAATTTAATATATCTCCACGTGATTGTTCTGAGCTAAACAGAAAGAGCTGGCATTAGACTCAGGACACTTTCAGGCTCATGGGGGAAAGGCTGCAGCAACAGATTTTTTTCTTTCTACCCACGTATATTAGAAACTTGTGCTGATACTCAACTCGGGGGCTCCTGAGATCCCCGAATTGCCAGTAAATCACCTCAATCATTCCCTCCTTGCACCAGCTCTGCACATGTACCTCCTCACGGGCTTGCACATGAGAAATTTCAGGGAAGATTTCTATTGTTTCTATGTTTTTATTGCAATATGTGGAAGAAGAATTTGATCCTTGAAAATAAGGAAGTTCACTATTTACACAGTTTTACTTCTAAGGTAGTACTGGATCATCTGAAAGAAAAATCACACTGAGCTCCACATAGAAAGTCTTAACCAGGTTGATTTATAAATCTCAATAGTTAGAAGAGAACCTCTCTCTCCCACAGTAGAGAAGTCTGTGACCTTACTACACCACCATAAAATGACTCAGCTCCTTGTTGGCTTTAAAGAGGTTGGAAATTCATACATGACAAAAACAAAACAATAATGTCCTACCCTGCTGCCTTGGAAACAAAGTCAAGATCTCTGGGAAGCTGCAGCAGATCTGTGTGTTTTTTTTCAACCTCCTAAAATTGAAGTGAAAAATGGTTACCTTGCAGAGTCAGTCAAAGAGCATAAAAGTTTGTCAGCTGGACAACATCAGGACTGAAACATTAACACTTCACTTTTCATTCTGATAAGCAAAGGGCAAAATTTAGTCTCATTCATTCTTCTTCTTATGTTGGCACCCATAGGGAGTTAAAAAGAAAGCAAAAGGCTCTTTTAACTGCTCAGGCTTATGTCCCACGTGCTGCCAGAGTGTGCAAGCTGACCTGAGATTCTGTCTTCACACCACTAAAATGAATTTCATTTGACAGATGCGTTTGGGAGACATGTCAACTGAAGAGACCAGTTGGAGAAGAAGAGAAAGAAAACAGCAAGCAGACATGTTAAGTGAACTTGAGAAAGGAAACCTAGTGTTAACCCTCTAAATGTTACTGCATATGGATTTGATCCCATCTGCATAGACAGCACTGGAAAAGTTCTCATCGTATTTCAGGCACAGAGGCTCATCCTCCAGATACCTACGGTGGGGTGCTACTGAGGTCAAAGCCCCTTGCTTTCTGGGGAATGAATATGTGAGAATAATACATGAATAATTTCACAGTTTTACTGTACCTCCAAAATGTGGTGAAGCAGAGTAACGTGGCTTTGGTTTGCTTTTGTTTCTGTTAGTCTGAGCAAGGCACTAATTTTAAAACCTCCAGCATCTCCAGTGTGATGCCCCTAGAAGATACAGAAAAAAGTTCCTTCCTTCAGTTTCCAAGTCTTGTATTTGTATTTTCTGTTATCTTTAGAAACACGGCAATTAAAGAAATCAGTTTACTTACATAGTTTAGAAAGTTTCCAACTTTAAGAATCAATTGGCAGAAAACGGGCAATCGGCGACTGGTAAGAAGTGCTGAAGAATAAAGAGAGAGACATTTTCAGTAAATTGAATTAAATGATCTGAAGTAGGATTTTCCTTAAGTTTGATGCTGGGGGTAACAAAATTCTCATCCAAGATTATGTCAAGCCATTGTTATGTATTTGGAAATATACCAGTACAGAAATAAATCAGCTGAATGGAAATGGAATGAGTAAGTTTCTATTGTGATCTCTTCTCTACAAATAGATGGAAAACTGGTTTTCCCATCAAGTTAGGAGTATAGATGTGTCATCCCTGCAACCACTTATGAGGGAGAACTGCATATGAGAAAGCATGTAAACTTGTGAAAGTCTATAGCCCCCATTTCCAGAACATATTATCCTAGGTTAAAAAAAGTGAAGGGCTTTTTGCCTCATTATCGTCGTTAGTGAGAGTGATAACCAGAAGCTGTGCATTTCAGCAGGAGAATCTGGGCAAGAATAAAGTTTTTGGCAGAACTAGAACAGAAATGCTGACCCACACAGCGGGATGGAGGAGGGATGAGGACAACAGGGTGGGACTGCTGAGAGCTGTTGATTGCAACACAGTACAGACTAACTATAGCACTGACACCAGACAGCCAAGTATAGCCAAGTTTTATGTGCAAACATAAACAAAAGTTCTGCAGTTTAGATGTTCAACAGGAGGTCAATGACTCTCAAAAACTATTGAACTGAAGCTAGAATCCAAGACCAACTTCGAGAAAGAATCAACTTAAAACTAAAACCAAGGCTAATTTTGTGTGGAGGGGGCTCCTGAAACACCGATGAACATCATCTGGGACATTCATTTTGGAAGCCAAACCAGATTCTGGTACGTCACAGTGGCCTGCTCCACCGCAGAGCTAAGCTGGGCTACAACCAGTGTGCACTAGAGGAAAAACTGGAACTGATGCATTGTTATGGACAAAAATTTCCACTGCACGCAAAAACTTAACCTATATTCAAACAGAATCTGGCACTGACATAACGGAAATTTCCTTCTTCTCTGCAGAACCACTGATAGGAGAGAGATTTGTGTTATTCAAGTCAACAGAAGTTCCACTTCAGAGCAGGACAGCACAAATTGCAATTCTGCAGAATGAATTCTATAAGGAGGAATCTGCAAAATCATCTTGGTATTCACTACATATTCAGCAATTAAAAGGTTAATTTTGATTAGATTATATCATATGCTACTACTGATGCTATTCAAGTAGAAGAGAGGCTTCCTGTGACTGGCCCTGGGTACTTACTTTCACAGGCTGTCCTGATGGCTTGTGCTTTTGGCCACAGACACTCCAGCAGAATTTTTGTTTCCTCACAAATCAGCATACATTCAATCCGCAACTGGTAGCTAAAAGAAATCAGTGGAAAAAACCCCAACAAACACCACAAAAACAAAATCCACAGGCCTGATTAATTGACTTGTGTTCAGCAAGAGAATCGTCTATTTTAGGCAAAGTGCAGTACCCGCATTGTTATGTTCTCTTTAATGCTCTGACATGACAACTGGATTGTAAATAAATTAAACACTTAGATATTTCCAAAGATGTCCTAGAAACAATTATAATCTCCTCTTTCTGAAAGCAATGTTGCACTGACATCTGGCAGTGACTTCCTTGCATAATGAGGCCATAATTTTTTACAATTCCTGGGCAGCAATGGCCAGGATTTTTGTTCTTCCTTTTAACTGCCCAAACAGAAATTCAAAATATTTTTGCAGTGATGCCCTTTAATGATGTTTACACCTCACCAAGGATTAATGTTTTGGAAAAGCCATGAAAATATTTTCTAAAGTACTTTTAAATCTAGCTATAAGTTTGAGAGTATGAAAAGCCACATGATTTTCACCACAACATTTTCAAAAAAGTGTCTCTGGTTGTGGCATGGCAACTGATCAGATTTATGGAAGGCTGTTGCTATGAATTACAACATATCACCATGTTTTTATGAATAGCATAAAGATTTCTCTGTGTGCACCTCATCTGACTTAGTAAAAATGAGGAAGGCCGTGAAAGCACAGGCACTGCTGTGATTCACTCATGGGTTTGCAGGCCGTCTTTAGTAGACTGGAATCTCTAAACCAGTGGTGGAGTGAATCAGCAGCCTGGTGGCAGGATTCAGTCTGCAATTTCATACCATGCAGATAGTAGCTGTACAACAGTCAAGAGTTTTCTTACACCAAGGTTAATTTGACTGTAGTTTGCCAAAGGTGTTTGAAAGCCTCTTTGGCCTTTGGGAAGGAAAAGTTTCTCAAACTAGCTCTACAAATAGCAGTCAGATGATTTATCCTGAAGACTGAATATCAGGAACATCCCTGTAGCACAGGAAACAGAGGATTTAATTCTTACGGACAAATCTTAGAAAGAACCACACTCACGTGTTGAAGAGAAGAAAAATTTTGCTTACCTAGGAACTTCCAAAAGATGGAGATAAAACTGATCTGCATTTGCTAGTTCTGATTTTTCTTCTTTGCAAGATTTCAGGCTATTTATCTAACAGGGAATAAAACAGTAAAATAACCACACAAATATTTCTGGTGATGGTTGCTTCTTATGGGCATGAAACTAGCTTTTCTGAACTTGCTGTGAGCACACGCAGTGGAAGCGAGGCAGATGGACAATAAATTCCATATGTGAACTGTTTTTGAAGGGCAAACATGTAGGTTTTGTTTTGACTGGAAGATCATCTGCATTTGTACAGCATCCTGTAGGATGAATCCCTCATCCACAGGCAGGGATTCAGCAAGCTATAGTGCATAGAAGTCCAGCAACCCCTTTAAAAAGATGGGTCCTTTCCCTTTCTCCTCACTGAAACCTGCTCTGAAAGGCTCTTTACTCACCTAAGTCCACAAATGCTAAGGTACTTCATCCATCTAATTAAAATAATGGGATCAGAGAGCAGCACTTGGTCTACACGTGTTGAGATTCCCAATGGCTGTTGCCTAACCTCTGTGTGAAGAGACCAGACTGCTGCTGGGACAGACTTCCCACCACTCTACCTTGGAAGGTCATTGACTGAGATGATGCAGGAGGATGTGGGATCCAGTCATAGCTTCTTGCTTTAGCAGTGCAAGTGTTCAAGCTGAGCACAAAACACACTGAACCCCTTCAGAATAACACACTTAATAGATACCTCATGGTCTTCAGGCAGCAGTTTAAGTAGCTGCTTCAGTATCTCAGCATCCAGCTTGGATCTATCCCCGTTCTGAATCATGGCAGCAATCTCTTCATTGGAGCTGTAGGAAAAAGAGAAGTGCTGTGGAGCAATGGCGTAGGGAGGAGTAACATGACAAACAGAAGAGACCCCAGTCTCTCAGCTAGTACTGTAGGAATAATTGAAGTAATTCTTACTATACTAGCCTCTCATTACACTTTGGATCTTAGTCTTCAGAAGCACAGTGGAGATATGAAAAAGGAAAGGATTTTAAGCCTAAAGCAATACTCCTTATAATTTAGATGTGCCTTCTGGGCTTTGTTCATCTTTACACAACAAACCCTGAAGGCTCTCCTTTTACTATGGGTGTCCAGTGTCACTGAGAAGAGATTTACTTTTGAATTTCTCCACTGCTTGCAGCAAAGCCAAGGCTAAAACCAACGGCTCTCCTCCTGCTCAGAAGTATTTATAAAAATCCCAGATAGTTTTACCCAAAATCCTTGCCTGAAACTTTGGCAGACAACATGTCTTTGAAATGAGTCCAGACTGCTCTGGTTTGGGCTCTGGAGAGCTCAGTTCCCTGCAGCCACCAGCACCAACAGAGGCAGCACCCAGCTGCAGAGCAACCTCATCCCTCACCAGTGCAAGAGGAGCTCAACTCTCTGATCCCACGGTCACTAGCTGCTCTCAGGAGAGCTGCACAGCTGCCCAGGGAATCATGCAGCGAGAGGAAATAGCAACTGGATTAGGCTATGCACAGCTCTTCCCCACTGAGAAGCAGTTTGCAATGGAAAAAGCGTAAAATAAAATGAAAAAAAATCCTTCTGATTGATTCTGATTTATTCTTAACGCAAAGGAACTTCTAAGCTGAGTTTCTTTTTGAAGCCCTTGTAACATGGGCCATTGCACAAAGGGCAGAGAGAGAACAGAACATCCATCTTCATCCTGCAGTAGTTTCAGGGAATCTAAAAGTACAGATGCTTTGCCAAAAACTAATACAGATTCCTTTTTCCTTTTTTTTCCCCTCCCTGTGAGGACTGCGGTAAATTTCAAGTTGTTTAATTATAGAAACTGTTTGAGAAAAACTGCAAATAAAAACTACATATGATTTTGGATCTGAACCCCTGGAGATGTCCCTTTAAAATCGATTAAATAACTTGAAACTTCCAATCAGGAACCTTCACTAACAGTTGCTGCCAGCAGTTGGTATTCATGTCATAATACCAAAGAAAAATTATGTTTCCACATGATTTTGCTGTTATTTATGAGTATTGTCTCTTTAGGAATTAGTGGTCCATTTTAGGTTTAATACCAGTTTGAGACATGATATTAATTGTCTGGAAAGAGACTGCCACATCTCATTAGTTTAAAAGGAAAAAAAATGTTGACTTCTTCCTAAAGATAGATAGTGGTTGTAAAGTATTTATGCTAAATTTATTTCATTTAATATCTGAAAAAACACATCAAGCAGTTAATTCAGATGGTAGTCTCCAAATCTTACCACTTAAATTGCTTCAGACATATACTGAGGAGGAGGCTTTTCTTTGGATCTATGAATGAGATCTGTGCAAAGAAAATAAGCAGTCAGCCAGAAATACATTTACCTTGATTTTAACAGAAATTTTAGAGCTTTTGTTTGTTTGTTGGGCGAGATTAATTCTTCTCTGATAATAACATTATCAATCTTCATTGATCAAACTCACAGCATTTTACAACAGTAGAGGTCATTAGATCTGTTTTAGAAAGACAAAGAGGCAAAGGCATAGAGAAGGGAATTGATTTGTTTAGAATATTTCAATTTATGAGTTAATACTGAAATGCCCATGCCCTCCCTCTCTCAGATGAAGGCCTGTCCCTCAGCAGAATTATTTCAACATATTTAAATCTAAACGTCTCCTGTGATTTTTTTTTAGGTAATCTTAGGCAATGGATATCAAAATATTTCAAACTTTCTTATTATAAATTATTGGCAACAATAAAGAGTGAATAAGCTTTTCACTTCCAAGAATTTTGCCAGGCTCTACAGAAAGCAAGCAGTCCAAGTACCTTTTTTGTTTTCTTTATTTTTGGCCTGATTTTGTCCTTAGGTGCTCTTGGTGGGACACAGAAAAGTAGCTCCAAGCTTGCATAGTCAGGCTCTACAAGGTCCGTGCTGCTACTTGCAGCCCACATGGAGTGGCTTTCTGGAAGAGAATAACACTTCAAGATAGACCACAGAGGTAGAGGAGCACTTTTCTCTACTTTTTCCCAGCCCTATTGACAAGAATTTTCAGCCTCAGATCTTGGCTGATGCATCTTCTGGCTGTGCAAGGAAAAAAAAAAATAATAAAAAAAATAAAAGCTTCAACTGAGAAGATCCTCACTGGTGATGTGTCAGGAGTTCATTAGGGAAAACCACAGAGCATGACTGTTCAACAGATCTTTCCACTCAACACACTCAGAGCATTTTGCAAACCTTAATTACTGCAGACTCACAACATTGCTTTAATAAGTAACAAATAGAGACTGAAAGGTTAAGAAAAGATAATTTTAGCAGCCACAGAGCCTCAGTTCAGTGCTTTTCCCAAACTACTATTTCCTCCATTTATTGGTGGAGGCCTGGCTTTCCATATTTATTTGTGATTCCTAAGTCTTTGTAGGACTGAGAGTGAGCAATGGGACCACCTGTGTGACCTGACTTACTGAGTCAAGGTCTAGCCCCCCAACATTAACATTTTTGTTTGGATGCAAAGTAAATGAACCCATCCACCCAGTGTTACAAACAAGCACGTACGTCTCACCACATCAGAAGGGAGCTTCTGCCAGTGAAACATCTTCATCCTCAACGTCGGTGTCTTCTTAGGATGGGGCTGCCCCCCATATCCACAAGTAAGATGATTGCACTTGGGATTACCACATGGCTGGGGAGGTGGGAGCAATGGGACTTTTATGCTAGGCACGGGAAGGGGTGGAAGAGGCACCTTACACCCTGGGGGTAGGGGTGGAGGGGCTGGCAGCAGTGGTAGTAGAGCTGGAGTGGCAGACTGTTCTTGGGAGGATGAGGAAACACCTTGCTGGGAAGGTAACATGTTCCCTGGACATTGCTGCAGCTTCCCAGAAAGGCCAGTGGTTGGAGAAAGGCTCAGGTCTGCATTGGGGTTCTCCTCTTCCAAGTCCATATCAACTTGAATGCATTTTTTCACCTTTTGAACAGATCTTCCGGACACTATTTTGTGGTGATGTGGGCACTGCATGCTTGATAGCAGGTTCTCCATGGCTTGCCCTGGTCCCATTTTCCTGCTCTACAAGACAACAAGGAGGTGCATGGATTAGCAGAGTTCCTCACAACTGCTGGCAACTGCTAACTCCCACAGAGAAACAGAAATAATAGTGACCTTCTCATTAAGGTAAACAGCAGAAGTATTTCTAGCTGCTTTACAAGTGATATTCCATGGTGGTTTTAGCTCTGTGAGTCAGGAGCAAAGCAGTACTACTGACCATAAGCTCCTTTTTGACATCTCTTCTACCTTCTTGTTGAGACACATAAAGAAAGGAAGAGCAAATGCTATCAGCATAGTAAATCTGTACCTGGTTGCTTTTTTCCTCTTGTTGCTCAGCCATTCAGGGGGTTGTTTCTTTTGCAGGGGTAAAAGGATACCTGCTACAGAAGTTGCTACAAGTACCCTACAGAGGGAACCTCTCAAAGGGCAGAAACACAGTCACTTGCTCCTGAAAAACCATGTTACTACAACTTACCTTGAGTGCAGAAGGGTGGGGATTTTGAGAGAAACTCTCAAAATAGCCTAATAAATTAAACAAGCTACAGCTGAGGAGGACTCAGGCTGAGCTGCTTAGGAATCTGTGACCACACAGGAAAGGAGTGGTCATTAAAATGAGTAAGATGGTCTTTGCCCTTCAACCAAATTTTAATCTAGGATAAATCTTTCTATTTGCCCTGAGGCTATACAGTTTCTCTCAGAGCCTCTGCAGATTCTGCAGAAGTCCCCACCTTGTATGTATGCCCAATTTTAAACATGAAAGTGGACCTACCAAAGTTAGTAGGGTACTTGCTGGCTCAGGACTTGGTTTTGTTCGTTTGGCTGAGTGAACCTTTCATTTCCAAGCACTTGCATCTCTAATGGGTAAACAGTGTCTTGGGACGCTTAATCTCAGTAGCTGTAGTTGCTTTGTGATTTCTCTCTGTAGCTAACTTCTATAGCAATGGTCATCAACAACGGTAGAAACACCACATGGTAAATGGGGAGCAATGAGCAAACTATCAATGCTCCAGAAATTACATGGGAGGTGCAACCTTTTTAGGGACTGTAGACAGAAACAAAGACCCCTGTCATCTCAGCCCTTACACAAGTCTTTAAGAAAACACACATTAGTAGCATCAGCAGCTTTAATGGAGTTAGCTGGATCAGTACTTTCATTTTTATGTTTTGTGCAGGATCAGAGACTTATTTGGTATATACACCATGTTTATGTTCCCAGAGGACTAGATTAATACTTATGAATGACCATTTTCCTCCTGACACAGCAATTTTAAGTAATGACTTACACAGACAAAACTCTTTAAGGGAGCTGCATTAAAACATACAATAGATTAATCTCTAGTCCATAGTACACCTCTAAAGCATCTCCTATAATTTGAAACAGTTTGCCCTTGAAACCTAGCAGTTCATACTGATGATAGTGTCCAGCTCTTACAACAGCCTCAGTAAAATTGTGAACCAGTGGATCCAAGCCAAAAGAAAGAAATGAAACTTTTTATTTGTGTTTTTAATCTTAATTTAGTAAGAAAGACTTACATTAAAAACATTAAACATTAAATCAACCAGAAAATAACACTTGATTTACATACAAAATGGAAACAGTTAAAATAGCTAAGCCAAAGGCCTATAATAGAAAATGAGTATTAACTGAATTAATTTGTTGTTGGTTTCCATAAATATTTTTTTTTTTCACAAATAAGCACTAACACTTTCCCAAAGGTAAAGCAGGCTTACATTTAATTTATGTAAACAACTTAATGTATTCCCTTTAGGATGTCACAATCTTTGTGCTGAACTTGTACAGATGTCTGTAATTACCCTAGCAGGACAAGTGAGGGATTCAGCACTATGAAAGAGCCTAATGAGAAATAAGCCACTTTCTGCTAGAAATATTAGGAGTAAAATGAGCTGATTAAAAAAAAAATCTTATTAGAAATAATCATGTTAAAATTCTGCTGTTTGTTTATTTTAATTAAGCTATTGGAGGAATCAGTGAAAGACTATTAATTAGGAAGCTCTTTTTTTTTTTTTTTTTAATCAGAGTACTCATCTAGATTGCTACAGGGTTTGTGTAAAGGAAAGTCTTGTTTTTAAAAATCCTAATAAACAAGTAATACTACATGAGAAACAGCTAATACGCTTTGAATGATAAATAGGCTTATAATAATGTACCTCCAAAGATTATACTTTTGAGACTGCGTAGAGAAATCCGTGCTCTTAGGAAGATTAAAGCTTCAGTATAACTTCAAGGCAGCTGTATCTTACATTGCTGATACTGTTCAAATGAGTTTGCGGGTATATTTCTTTTAAAAAAAAATCTCTGTGTGAAATTTCTCTTTAGAAAGTGCAAAAATCCACCTCTAGTAAATATATACATATGTACACACACATCTCAATGCAACCCGGCAAGGACTAACATACTGCAGAAAGCTCCAAAGGCCCGTAATTGGCTGGTACCATTTAGGCAGGGCAGGGAGCAGAGATTGACTCAATACACCAGCCCAATTCTGATAATCCAGTTGAAATCAATTAACTTGCAATTAACTGTGAAGCTGTTTTCAGTGCTCTGCTACTCTACCTTTTCTTTTGTTGGGAAAGCTGCTGATGTTTGAGGACTGTCACAATACAGGCTTTCATTTCCATCTGCTTACTAACATGCTAAAAATAGGCACAATTCTCATTTGCGTAGAAAGCGAAGTTGTATTTTGATGGTATAGGGTTTAGATTTTGAAGTTAGATCTAAAAAACATCTTACTTCTGTGTCTTGGGCCATGTAAGACCTCTCAGTTTTTCATTTTTAGTGTTGCCAATGGGCTGATATGGGGCTATGTTATTTTGTAAAACTTGGTTTTCTGTGTAGCTGAAAGTTCATTTATTGGTCATCACTATGCTGGAAACAGGGATTTCAATGAATGCTTCAGAAAACTTGGCATTTCCCTTTGTGTGCTATTCCCAAAGTTCTTTTTGGAGGGGGGGGAAATTGTTTAAAAACTATGCCCTATACACTTTCAAGGTAACCATCAAAAGTGTAAGCACAAGAGTCAATGTCTGCAATGCAAGATATTTTTGAGGGTAAGAAGAAGTGCTGCTTACCAAATGGCTGGAAGTGAGCTACAGGATGTATAACCCAACCAGGGCGAGCATTAGTCTCTTGGTTATGCAGATAGATGGTCCCTAAATTGTACAAAGCTATTGTTCCTTACCTCCCAATGGGCTACTCTTGCTATGGTTTGTATTCAGGAACCTGCTTGCATTAAGAGACTCCCAGTGTGATATTCTTCACTGTTGACTTTTCAACAGGTGTAATTTATTCTTGATGTTTATGATTCTTACGAGGATAAAAATAAGAAGTAGAAGAAATTAGAGATCTTAATTCTTTCTTGCACAAGCAATCTTGTTGCTATAAGGGTCACCCTCTTCCTTTCTGACACATTCCTAGGTGGTTTCCAATGGTTTTCTGCAACCTGGGTTCAGAGAGGTCTTAGGGGAACAGTAGTTCTTTGAAAGTTACCCTCTTCCTTTTGTTTTGATCTAATATGGCTGCAAACATGTGTTATGATGTTAGAAATGAGAAAAAGGGAAGAATGATTTTTTTGGGGGACTTACTATTAACAGTATTTCTTTTGTGGTATTTTTCATCAACAGTTGCAAAGTATTTCAAAGGATACCATTGCCCCCATTTTACAGATGTGGAAACTGAGGCACAGAGACATCGCTTGCCCACAGCCACTCAGGAAGTCAGTGGCAGAAAATGAGTGATCCCAGTAGCCCAAGTCCCCAGCATTTCATTTCAGTGCTCTGGCAGTGAAAAGCCTGTTTAGTCTTCACAATATAGCAAGTTACCCACCTCTCCCTTATGAAGATCCAGCTACTGCTGTGCCTCCATTTTCTCATATCAAAAAGCTGCAAGCAGTTGGAAATTAAGTAAAAGTGATCACTTTTCACTCTGTAACTGCCTCTGCTGCTGACTGGAGCATGGCTGTGAAGTCTATGTGCTAATGCCTGTGGGCTCGGTCCTACTGATGGAGTTAACGAAGAAGCCCTCTAAAAGAACTGGCTGCACATTTTGGCAGCTGGTGGGAAGGCAGGAGTCTTGGGATCTGCTCCAGATGGAGCCTGGGCCAGCAGCAGCAGCTGAGGGTGGCAGACGTTGGGCAGACTGCTGCTAAAGACCCCTTCGCTGGTCTTTGTGCCCTGTGGCAGAGTTGTGAGGCTGTTCAACTAAGGAATCTTGTGAAGGTGTATGTAGAGTATGGGGGTGGGCTGCGAAAGGTAGGAGGCTGGGAGAAGGTGGGTTGTAGGACTAACTGAGGGCTTTGTAGAGAGTAAGGATGAACTCTTCAAAATGGAAAGGAATTTTGACAGTTACTTTAATTGGGGCTTGTATAGCTGAAGGGATTGGTGACGGGATATAATAGCTTTAATCTTTGGATGTTTGGTAGATTTGAGATAGGTCATGGTTTGGAAGAGGTTACCATATTGGCTTTCATTTGATCCACATGTAGTTATGCTGTGGTCTGCATTCAGACCTCTGCAGGCAGCTGTATGTGCTACAGAACATGCCTTGTGGAGGTCAGCATCTCTCCTCTGTGCTCTAGACCTCTACAAGTGAAGTAGAGCAGTTGAAAGTACCTGGAGGGAGAAAACCCCTTCTGTTCTATTCTCCGTGGGGTCTCTCCAATTAAGGAAGTATTTCAGAAAAGTAAACCATTTTTCTATCATTCAGGATGGGTTTCCAGACTGCTACTATGGTGAATGTGGTCACTACTCCTGGACTATATTCTTCTGAGTGTATGATACTGGTTCACCAAAGAAGATTAACATATAGACCTGAAAAAGTTTCTGGACTCCTATACTTTCTGAACTACTCTGCTTCTCTTGTAGTTGGTTCTTGCTGAACAGAGAATCATAAAAATGTTGGTTGGGAGGGACCCTGGAAATGATCTTGTCCAGGCTCCCCTTCAGAGGACTATCACCACCACTATAGAACAGAGCAGCTATGTTTTTGTCTAATTTAGCTCTGAAAACCTTAAAGAATGGAGATTACAGAACATGGCAAAGTGTATAGAAAAAGTCTGTTGGCATCAAAGGATTGCTCCTGGAAATTGTGTGCTAATGAGGCTTTCATTTATGTTACAAAATCAAGTTGTGAGTTTCAAAGGATCACAGCAGCAGACACTGTAATCTGTTACCCTTTTTGCCTGTGCTGCCTCTTCTTCTTCGGGCAAACCCCATCTTTCTATGATAGCTCTAAACTTCTCCATCTATTCTGACTGATGGATTTGGTAATTAATTGTCATTAGTTCATGATTAAACTCATTGCAGATTATGTTGTATGAAGCTGCATAAGTACTAAACAAACACATCAGGTTCTGCATGCCCAGAGCAGGGCAAACCAACCATAACCATAATGTAGGTGTCATCAGCAAAGACTGCTGATCCTAGAAAAAACCTACTTTGACAGGCTGGGAATTGTCTAAACTGACTTGATAGGAGCTGACTGTCACGGAGTTATTCTTGAGTAATGTAAGTTGAGTCTGCTTCAAGTCTCCATTAGGGAAGAGCAGAGCTCCTGCTAATTCCTGCCGACACCTGGCTCTGTATGAATTGTCACACACAGTTCTTGCAGGAGTTGTTCATGCCACAGCAAAGAGAGAGTTAGAGAGTCCCTAACGTGAATGAAGCGCTAGCACAGAATGGATGAAGGAGAGAGTTACACTTACAGTGCTGAATATGCTGATTAACTTGCAGTGATCCAATTCTCTACTGATATTTAAGGTCTGGTACTTGCTCTACACTGTGGAGTTGGAAATCTTTTTTCTGTACTATGGACCTCATTTCCATTGCAAATCCTGCAAACAATGCAGTTATTCTGCAAGATTGTCACTGTGTAGTAATTGCAAAAACCTAGAGAGGTCCTGTCACTATCACTGCCCCATTTTTAACCCTTTGCAGTCATGCTTCTAGACACAGCAAAGCTGTTTTTCATATCCTGCCCACAGCTTCATTGTGAGGTGACCAAACAAAATGTGGTTCGTGATGGAGTTGGTTCATGACTCTCTTTTCCTTCAGATACATTAGGTGAACATAACCCCATGACTAACATGTTCACCCGTATTTCATGGCTATGACAATTACCACATAGATAGAGCGAGCTAGGATTGGTGCAGTGCTGACTTTTAGTATTGATAAGCTTCTATGTTGTACTCCATTGACCACCGCGTACAGAAAAACAGAAATATTAAGCTGTAGATCCAGGCTTTATGTTTAGACAGAGTGAAAACTGGTTAATTTTGCTGAAACGGGTTTACGCATTTTTCTTTTATTTCAGCTTATCCTCTCTCTTTCTAATCAGAACAGAAGGTATTTCTCAGCCCCCTCTGCTCTACCGATTCTAGGAGAGGACCAAACAGTACACTCAAACCAAAAGATACTGGCGTAACTTTGGACACAGAGATTTCAGCCATGCTCTAAGTACAGTGTAACACTGTGGTGGTGCTCATGTACTAGATATAACTCCATTTATACATCTCTGTTTCTTTGAGAAAAAACAATGGGTAATTATTACTAAGCATATATAACAATTATATGCTTAGGTGCTTTATAAACTATGTGGAAAATACAGGACTTTGATGGACAAATTCTAGTGAATCAGAAGTTCTTCCCATCCCCACAAGAGAAAGCAAAGTTGTCAAGTACTTATTTTATTCTAAACTTTGAAATATTTTCAGTATTGAAATAAAAAAAACCCAAAGCCAACCCCCCAAAAAAACTAACCCTGAAAATCCATCCCATTAAACATATCTGAATTCTGATGTGAAATACTTAGAAAAGACTTCTGCTGATTTCTTCCATAGCTTCGTTTTATCATATAGCCAAAGCTTAATTAAGGAATATGCAGTTGTTTGGCAGCTAGAGACTTGTGTTGTTCACAGCCTGGTTTACATACTGGACTCAATGTGCAGTCACTGTAATATACCACAAGAATTGTTTTTTGAGGTCCAAACTCATTGTTGGCTTAAATGACCACAGACCTGTTGAAGTACCTGCAAGTGATGTTGTTTTTACCAGCAATTAATTTGGCCTTGCAACCACTGAAAATTCTTCAGGATCATGAGCTTTATTTCAAGGTCACAAATGGAGCAAAGCTGCACATTGCCGTTGAACATCTTTCTTGGACCTACTCTGATTCTGTCCCCCTGTTCTTCTTAAATAGTCACTGTAATGGAAGCAGAGCTGCTCTGGAGTAATAAATTAAAAATGCTGTGCTTCAGCCTGCTTATTGGGATGTGATTCAATAGGTAATTTAATATAGTTTTCACAGATAACTATGGAACAAAGAACCAGCAGTAGCTCAGAATAACCCATTTCTCCTTAAACTCTTGAAGGCAGTAGAAAGATAATGCCAAACACCCTCTCTTTGAAAGCCAAGGTAAGAACACAGAGCAATAAAAACTCTGGCTGTGTGAAAAGAGCAGCGCTCTAGCTGGAAATGGGGGTAGCTGAAAGACCCAGATGGAGAAGTGGACACCTGCTGCGGCATCTGAAGAGAGCAGCCTGTGGGGCATCAGCAGGTAAGGTTCCCTAGGTAACACCCAGAAAGGCTGTTTCTTCCGAGTCCTCAATCTCCAAATGATGTTATTCCTATTGATAAAACAGCAGGGTGGGGAGGAGGAGGCTGGCTGCTCATTGCTAGCCTGAGCTGCAGGCTCTTGCTGGAAACAGAGAAGTTGTAAAGCTGCTGGCAAAACGTGTTTGATACTTAGATTTTTGTAGCCTAGGGTCTAATCCGAGAGCACAGAAACTGGATTAAGGATCAAAAAGAGGATGCTTGGGTGGTGTGCTCTGGGACTGGAAAAGAGGGAAAAAGAGGGGAAACCTGTAAATGTGATAGAGACAGTCCTGCAAGTCAAATCTGGGGTGGGTTATGTGGTTCTGCAGGAAACAGTGGGGCTCTGCCTGGTTTTGCCAGTTGGGAATGGGATTTCAGCTGCAATGGGGCTGTGCTGCTCTGCGGGGTCTCCTGAACTGAAGCTGCACACGCATCTGCTCTCAACTCATCTTTGCTTTTTTAACTGATTCTCAATATGCTCATAGCAATGCTTTGGTTAAATTAACCAGTGATTTAATTCTTCATTTAACTCCTAACTTAGTCCAGCAAAGTTTTCAGTATTACAAGGACATTACAAGTCCTATTATGCAAAGCAAAATAAGCTTTAGCCTGAACATTAGTCTAACCACAGTGAGTTACCATATAAAGGCATAGTTCTTAAATGTAGCCAGCTCTTCCACTTGATTCATGTTTCAGCACAGTATCGCACCATAGATTCAACAAACAAAGATCATTTTAAATGGACAGCTATATACAAAACTATGATACAATGTTATTACAAAACTTGAGAAATAAAGCTCTGAATTTTGAAAACACAATACTGCACATTCCCAGTTTTAAAGCAACAGTAACATGAATCTACACGTTCTGCAGCTTGAACACAAAGACTTCTGAGTGCAAGCAGCTGACAACAGAATTCAAACCCAGCGATTTACTAAAGAATGAGCTGAAAATGTGCCCGATAGAGCACTCTGGAAAACCTCTTTCTGTTGCTTTAATAAAAGGAACTTGGGCCTTGGTTCTCCAAAAGTTGATGGACGCATCTGTCCCTATGAGAAGACTACTGCAAGACTATTGACGTGCTTCAACTTAATTGCACATAAGCGTCATGTAGGAACCAGACACTGTTTATATGGCCATACGCTTACTAAAATATGTACTTTTTTTTTTTTTTTTTTTTACTTTTTTTTCCCTATAACTGATTTCCCTTGCTTTAAATGATTGAGAGTAAAAATATATTTGTCTGATCTGGGTCTTGGACCGGGTCCAATATAATTCATCAGTGGGTGATGAGAAAACGGAGTTAACATGCTTCCACCTGTGATGGTACAGCCACTGCTTAATTTATACCCTTAATTTAGTTGAGGCACTGCTCTTTTAAAAATTTCTCCGAGGGCTAAACACTGTGGTCCTTTCTTGGGCCACACTCAGCTGTCATTTCAAGAGGAGTTTGGCCTAAGAGCAGGTTGAAAGACTTGGCTTCCAGGACAGTGGACGAGAGGTCTGACCCTTTCACGCTGCCATGCACAGAACCAGCCCCCATCCCCACGGGCACCCGGTGTAAGGCACAGGCCAAGGGGGCCGAGGTCTCTGAGGAGGCTCTTTGGGTCTTGGAGAGGGGAGTGAAAGGCTGTGCGAGGAGAAGCGGTGCATCCCGGTGGGGTAAAGGTGGCCACGGTGGCATTTTGGTGATGCAGAACCCGGCTTCTGAGGAGCTGGCAGCGCTCCGGGACATGTGAGTGGTTCGCTGGGACTGTTATTTCTTCTGCCTTGCCATGACACCTGCAGGAGGGGGAGGAAATGCAAACTATTTGCAACTATAAAATGAAAGCAGTGTGTTTTTGCATGTGTGCATAGCTAATGGTCGAGGTGGTACTAGGGAAACCAGTTTCATGTTCCTCAGATAACCTAAAACCAGGTACGAGCTAAATTTTTATGTACTTAATAAAAACCTTGTGTTTCCAGAACTGATCCTGATGTTCAGGCATTTGGACAACTTTACTTTTAAGCTGGGTGCTAGTTCAGTCCAACAACATGAGTCTTGTGTTTTCCAAGCAGTATATTGGAATATGCTTCTGGGTATTAAATTGCTGAACTTACTAAATCTAGAGGATTTAGCAGGACTATCAGAAGGATGGGGCAGCACACTGTCATTTTTAAGAGCCTGTCTCACTCCATAACCAAAGCAAATACGATTTCTAATGACAGACATGAAGGCAAAGGCCATATAGGAAGATGAGCATTAGCTTGATTATGTTCTCTTGGTCCATTAGAAAACTGCCCACAGAAAATACTGAGTTTGCAGAAGGGGAGGTGAAGCATCTGTTCCTCTAGAATTAAAGGAAAACAATTGAAAAAAAAAAAAAAAAAGAAGGAAAGAAGGAAAACCTTGACTCTCAAACCCTGCTGTCTCTTTGCAGGGGGAGGCTGATGTCCCACTGTGCCATGTGCATGTCATAGGTGCTGGCAGGCAGTGCTGTGTCCCCCTCCTGCCCCTTCCCTCCCTCCTCACCAGGTTGTGGTCTTCGAGCACTGGCCTATGCTCCCGGTTTGGTTTGTTCTTTTATTTTCTAGGGAATAAATCAAGTAGATTTGTGCACAGGGAAATTGCCAAAGGCTGGCTGCTTATGGACTTGTGCTTTCAAGACTTTTGTTTCCCCTAAACTTTCCAAGTGACATGAAGATGGGAGGAGAGGAAAAAGGGAGCTGCACAAACAGATGTGAACATTTGTCCTTAGCAATTCTCTGGTGTCTAAGGTAAGGGAACGCAAAGAGCACCTCCTCTGAGTTCAGGCATTTGTACAGTCCCTACTCTCTTTGACCTTGTTAAATGGTGCTTCTTCAATTTATTTTCAGATTTTATTGGAAATGAGTTCAGATGTTACCAGGGCACACACAATCACAGTGTGACCACCACTGCCTTGATTCCACAGGAAAACCATCTAAGCTATTTCTTTTGGGAATATGGAGATAATGTGGGATACCACTCTTTGGGTATAAAAGCTGACATTTAAAGAACACCAACATTAATACAGAAATTGCTGCATAACAAGATATAGTCAAAGTGAGGCAAGAGCTCAGTAGCTGATTACAACAGTCTTTTACTGCTCTGAAATATTATTTCATAGAGTCACAGGCTGTTCCTGCTCTGAAATATTATTTCATAGAGTCACAGGCTGTCCCTGCCCTTACTCTGCTGCTGTTACAGAAGATCTAAAAACTGATGAGGAGATTGAGTCTTGATCCCTGCAGCTGGATCTGCACAAGAAGGAAGAAGATTCCTGTGGCTTCACTGAGACCCAGCAACTTCCACATCCAGCAAATTCACCAGAGAGAGAAATGTCCTGTACCGAAAAAGCACTGGTTCTGTGACCTGAACAGACCATGTGGGCTTGGGACAAAAAATAAAATAATAAAAAAAAAATCAGGTGGGACATCCTAAGAAAAAATATTTATGGAGAGCACTGTAGACTTGCTGAGTCTGTCATATCAAGAGGGACGGATCTGAGCTGCATTTGGGTGAGGAAACACTGTGGCTGGAGACTAAGAGAAACAAACAGGTTTTTGTTTCTGCTAACCTTTTCAAGTGACATAAAGATGGGAAAAGAGGAAAAGGGGAATTGCAGGTTTCAAGGTGCAGCTCATCTCCGCTCTCCCGGCACTGAAGCACAGGCTGGTGCTGCCGGGTCCGATGTAGCTGTGCCAGGCGCTGCATTTCAAGGATGCGCTGAGACTCCTGCCTGACTCGGTCACTTCATAAAAGTACTGTTTGTGCATGCATTTCTCTATATTGCTTTCCTGTGTTTTCTAAGGAGAACGCAAAGCTGCCTGTGTCTGTTTTTTTTCAAATATGACTTTTTTTAAGGCTTCAAGCTGGAATCCCTGTGCTTAAAAAATACATAATTCGAGTTATGCTTAACTCATGGTTTCAGCTGCCCTCCCTGTGCAGCATGACGACTGGTTCTGACATACTTCTTACCTATGCTTCACTGCTACTATTCTCTGCTCTTGCAGTATATCTTCCTTAGGATTTTTAAACCAACAGCTACCTCCCTTTTACACTTGATATAATCCTGTGGTATGGCATGGAAAGGGCCAAGAGGATGGCAAGAGCAGTCATAGAATCATAGCGTAGTTTGGTTGGAAGGAACCTTAAAGATCATCTAATTGCAACCACTCTGCTGTGGGCAGGGCCATCCAACCTGGCCTTGAACACTTCCAGGGATGGAGCATCCACAGCTTCTCTGGGCAACCTGTGCCGGTGCCTCACCACCCTCATGGTGAGGAATTTCTTCCTAATATCTAATCTAAATCTTCCCTCTTCCAGTTTAAAGCCATTGCCCCTTGTCCTGTCACTACATATCCTTGTGAAAAGTCTCTCTCCAGCTTTGTTGTAGGCCCCTTTAAGTACTGGAAGGCTGCTTTAAGGTCTCCTGGAGCCTTCTCTTCTCCAGGCTGAACAACCCCAACTCTCTCAGCCTGTCCTCATAGGAGAGGTGCTCCAGCCCTCGGATCATCTTCAGTCAGGACTGTAACTACCCAATTTATATCTCATTTTCTCTTGCTAGCAATGATGCTCCAGGTGTAGGAACAAAAGCAACCCTGTGTGGAAATCCTGCAGAGATTCCTCTGTTCTACCACCGCTGGGGCTGGGGCTGCCGGGCTGTGGGGGAGCAGAAGCCTTCCGACTGGGCTCCCAGCCCCAGGCACTGGGGATGCTGGAGAATAAATACATTCCTTTCAGGAAATGAGACAGAGAGAGATTTGACATTATTGATTCAGTTCATAAGAGATGCTCATCAGCATGGAAAGGACAATGTAACTATGCAATTTCAGTACAGTGGGTGTTTTGATTGTTTCTTTTTCTTGCTTTTCTTTCGACTTGCTGTAAAAACAGGCAAAGTTTTGCAAATTAAAGTCTCATCCTGAAACTCCTTAAGTTTTCTTTTGAGGGGCAACTGTATGTTGCCAGCATCAGTGAAGGATACAGGGAACTTGGTACACAGTTTCACTAGAAATTGGGTTTACCTGTATTATTTTTTTTGGTGACAAAAGCCAAATGACCTTACCCGCCCCCCCCCCCACCAGCCCCGATCCCAGAAAGCTGCATGAATGCACATAAGAAATATGCACGGTCTGTTTGCTCCAATGGACTAGTTTGTGTGCAACTCTGGAACTGAATGTGGCTTTGAGTTGGAGCTGGTATCTTGCCCCAACTAGTACTTCTCCCCAGGTCCACTGTTTTATCCCCTTTTCCAGATATTTAAACAGTGCTACAGGAAGTGGCTACCCGCAAGCAAAGCAAAAATTGTTCTTCGCAAGCAGGTAGGTACTGAAATTGCATTTTTACAGTTCTTGAGAAAATAATGGGATCAAAGCAAGGACTTTGTTTATCACATGAAGCTGGATTCACTTGGTTAGAGTAATTACTTTTAATTATCTGCAGGGAAAGGTGGTTTGGCTGGTGCTGACACAGAGGACAGACATGTGGGCTGCGACCCTGTGTTGAGGGGAGATCAGCACTGACTCCACTCAACACAAGATCAACACCCTGGAGAGTAAAAATCAGAGTAACAAATTTATTTTACATGTATTTGTGATTAGACACAAAGACAAAAAGCTGAGCTGATATGCTGAATACTGATTAGATCTGTAAAGTCCCAACGCTGTGGTTAGTTCACATAAAAACACCTTTGCGAGTTTACATACCTCATTGTACCACACAACCTTTTTTTGTTTTATTATCTCCAGTATCAGTCTCAACCTCTGCTTTTAAACAAAAGAGAGACACTAAATATATCTGATCATGGCAAGGCAAATGTAACAACAGGGAACTTTTTACGATGAAAACATTGTCTAGTAGCAGAGAGGTTCCTAAGATGCCATCCCTGGATGCCCCCGGAGCCTTGTGGCTTTGGCGGGGGTCAGTTCCTTAAGCCAGAAATACTAATTTCAGATGCCAGGAAAGCATCGCCATGGCTGGGAGCATGGGGTGCTCCCATTGCTGCAACTCCTCCTGCTGCCTCCTGGGAAGCAAGTTTGGGAACCACTGCTCCAGGAAACCACTTCTGGTTTGTGGCTTGTTTTTAACCAGGGGAAAGTGCCCTGTTTAGAAACGTAAATAACTACGGCCCCAGGGCATGCCGGCATTATAAGGATAAGTCCCTCTGTGGCAGATGCTCAACCTATGCAGTCTTTGTCAGCAGGAGGTATTCAAACCTTCCTTTCCTTTCTCCTCCACCTTTCTTGGAAGGAAAAACATTAAACATTGATAAAAAGAGACTTCCACCACTTTCCTGCCTATTTGTTTGACCTCAGGATCTTGCAAAAAACAGGTTTTGGACAGTATATTGTATCTTTCTAAAGGCTGACAGACACATGTGTCTCCCCTATGAGGCACCTCTCATTTGGGATTAAAGTTTGGACCCAAGGGTGGCTTCAGCTCAGTAGAGTCTGAGAGACTCGGACACACTTCCCAGGTTTGGGACCTGCTGTGGACGTTGCCATGAAGCAGAGACTTGGGTGGCTCCACGCCTCCGACAGCCGAGCCCTCTCCCAGCACCAGCTGGGCAGCTGAGTGCAAGGGACTGATTTGGCTGACCAAATACAATCCTTTGCAGAAGCATCAGCAAGATGCTCTTTTTTAATTGTTGACTTTCTCCCCTCACCCTGCAGCGATGATTTGAGGGCCTGGTGTTCAGGAACCACCTAAAGTACCCCTGGGGAAGGTTGTCAAGTCACTGCAGGCAAAGTGCTCTTGCAATGAGGCTTAGGAGAGGAAAAACCAAACAACCCCACGGCAGCACTGATGTTGCTGCCTTTATGTGTTTATAAGTGGTTCAGAGGGGGTGATTGCTGATTAAGTACCCAGTATTAACTGCTCTTAATCACTGCTCTGGAGTCTAATGGAGCTCTTGTTTACACATAACTGTGCCTTGTAGCTGTCTTTAGCACACTTGACAGATGTGCTTATTGCCATCTTTACCACGTATGTGTAATGGGCTTTTTAATTATTGATTCATCATTACCCCTTTATGAACTACTTATAAATGTCAAAAGAATGAACTATGCTTGTGTTTTTCTTTTTAAATCTCTTTCAAGTTTAAAAAAATAGCAGCTTCATGAAACAGGGTGGCTCTAGGGGCAGGGGGCATTGGACCTCAAAGTGGGGATGAACAGATATATACAAATATATGAGGAAGCCTCCCCACTTTAACTCAGTCCCTGAAGGCTACGTATGAAATAGGCTACCTGAGTAGCTTTTGCTGTGCCTCTTCTTCTTCCTCCGTTTCCCAGATGGCCTCTGCTTTTCCCTGTCGGTGTGAGTTTGCCCTGGGGGGAGCGTTGCCGAACAAGAGGAGTCAGTGGCTGGCTCCTCCGAAAAGGACTTCTCTTGAGAGGTGTCCAACAGCGAGTCTGTACCAGGGTCTTCATTTTCCTTCGCCATCTCTTTTGACTCTGCCCGATGAGCCTCATCGCAGGGAGCAGACTGAGTGCTGCCAGGGTCGACTCCAGTCTCGCTCAGCCGGGTTTCTGGCTCCTGTGCCAGCCTGGAGCTCTCCGAGCCACCAGCTGGGCGTTCCTCATCCTGGCCTTCAGAGATAGACCCGTTGGTCCAGCTGAGTTGGTCTCTCAGGGCAACGCCTGAACAGCTGCTCGCAAACCTTATCCCCGTGCCTATGTTAGCAGCAGAGAAGGCAATGGAGCCACTCTTTGTGCTTGGCTGGAGGCTTGCCCAGCTGTCTGCCTGCTCCATCCCAGTGCCCGGCATGGGCTGACCGGCCCCATCAGCTTCCACCACGTTTACTGAGGGGCTCTCCGTCCGTGACTCTGGTGGCAAATTTCCTCCAGCATTGTTTTTAGATAACTCCTGGTTTGAAGCTGAGGCATTTGTAACATCTCTACCCATCTCCATCAGGGCAGTAGTTGAGGGGGGAGTGCTTTCTGAAGGATGACCATCATTGTTTTGCTTGATCTTATCATCAGTCTGCTTTCCTGCTGCTTGTGGATCCTTAATGCTCTGTCCTTTAAACAAAAAACATGCAATCAGCCACAGCTGCAGAGTTGCACCTGGGATCAACCAAGGATCACCTAAGATCATTCTGCCACTGGGAGAGGTTACAAGCTAGCAGCTGCCTGTGGAGGGTGCACTGACCCTAAAGCAGTTACGCAGAGGCAGCACCATTTTATCTTCCTTATACTTCCCCTCTTAATACCCCATGTGGTCACCTCAGTTGGACTCCAGCTCAGCAAAGCCCCTGTTCTGTTTTCAGCAGGTGTTTATGTGTCTTTGCTGCCAACTGGCTGATTTCCATGGAAGCCCCTGGATTCGCAAGGGTGCCTGAAAGCCTTTGTCAGGAAGAAGGAACCCCCCTCGGCGAGGTCCTGAACCAGGTAGGACTGCTGGCTTGGCTGCGTGAGGATGTCAAAACTGCCCATCAACCAGCCTAATCCTGCCCTTGCAGAGAAGGTTTAGGAGAGCCACAGTGCACAAGTCAGGCTCTATGGCAGGCCAATGTCCTTGGACTTATCTGACGTGCACTGACACCAAGGTCAAGAGACCAAAGAAAAGCTAAACCTATGGGCTGTCTCCTAACCAGCACCTAAAGGACTTGGGTCCTTCTGCAAATAGGGTTTTCTAATCTGCTTTAAGGCCTTCTGTAGCTTCCCAAATGTAGACTAAGACAGGGCACAGCAGTCTCCAAGGCAGTGACAAGCTGTGCTACTGAGACTTGATAGCATGGAGGGGACTCGTGTGGAGGTGACACCAGCACCCCATCAGCATGATTCTGTGGCTGACCCGCGGGCCGTGTCTCTTAGAGGGTTTATTCGCACAGGTGCAAGGCCATGCTGCTCCAAATTGCTGCTTATTCTGGGATAGATCTGGCTGGCAACAGCTAAGGGCTCTCTGCTCCTCTTCTTCATGGCACTGGCTGCAAAACCTCCTTAAATAAAATGCCCCAAAAGCAGACGCTAAGGCTTCTTGCTTGTGTGCTTGGCTCAGGCTCAGAGGCAGATGGGAATGAATAGCTGCAGGTAAAGCTGGGTCCGTGTCCTTACCAGACTGGCTCTCCTCTGGGCTCTCCGCAGGCAAGGTTTTAGGAATTGCATCCGACTCACGTCTGTTCTTCGTCTTTCTCAGCGTGAACCCTTTCCTTATGTCGGCTAGCAGTGCATCGATGACGCACACCTCCTCCTGCTTCACCACCCCCTTCTTAACTGAGAGAGAGAGAAAGATGGGTGTTAAATCTGCCCATGAGATGGGGCAGAAGGAGACTTTGCAGTGATGCTGTTGCTTGGGGTGAGTACTGCTGTCCTGGTACAAGCAACCACTGGGCAAAAGCAAGGCACCAATGCCAGCCTGGGAGCAGCCCGTGCTCCGTGCCCCTGCAGCAGCTTGTCCTGTCTGAAGTCAAAGGGTTTACACCAGTCTGGGTGCTACAGGCTGGCATTAGTGGCACTAGCACTGCCCAGACTTGTACCCGGTTGTACCATGACCTTAAAATGCCTCCTGTTTACTAGCCTTGTCAGTGGGAACCTTTTTTTTTGGGAGGGAAAATAATCTTGATTTTTCTTTCCTCTCCACTCCTTCCAATTGTACTTTTCAGTTGTGCCTTTCGTTTCCATCCAGAGAAAGGCAGATTTAAGTTATCTGCAAGATTTTTGGGATATCAGTAGTCTGTAGTAAAGACAGACTATTCAAGTGATTATGGGGATTTTGGATGGGGAAGAAGCCAAATGTTTCTTGTTAGATTTGGGGTTCAAAAGTTATGTTTAGAAACTGAAAAAGTTAACTGAAGTGTTTAAATTTGATTTTTATTTTTTTTTTCTCTGCTGTTCAGTCAGGCAACCTAAAATTAACTTCTCTGCCCCGCTGCAACTGTGAAATGTCAATTCTTAGCTATGGCTGTAAGACACCTAAAAGCCTTTAGTCAGCCGGCACCTGGAAACCCACAAAATAAATTACCGCTACTGGTCCATTAAAGCAGGACCAGCAAATAGCTCCTATCAGCTCCATCTCTCTTTTTAAAAGCCCTTTAAGATACTCACTGACTTTTCCATTTTCTCCCTTCTGTCTCTTCCCCTCTTCCTCTTCCAGCTGTTTCTTCCTCTTCTCTGCTTTGGCAGCTTGCTCCTTTCTGTCCTTGTTTTCCTGCAGTGAGGTAACAGGGGCATGAGAAGGTTGGCTAAATGTCTGCTAGAAAAGCCAATGAAGAGAAAGAAGATCTGCAGGTGGCTGCAAAGGAGGAAGAGAATTCTGGCCTTATCCTGTGCAATAACTAAAATGGACATGGGGAATAAGGGCTGTCTTGCCAAGGGGGTGAGAGGGGAGACCGCTGGCTTGGCCACGACTCTGCCACATCCCAGTAGGAGGTGGCAGTGGTGATCTGCCTAACACAGCTACCTACCAGCATGCTGATCTTCTGCCTGACCTTTAGCTGAGGCAAAAGTGGAAGGTATTGAAGCCACAATTTCCTCCAAACTGGTGGCTTTTTTACTACACATCCCTTTCCTGAGTCTGTTTGTTCAGGTTGGAGCAAAGGGTTAAGTTTTATAAGCCCCTTCCTCTAAAACTTACACACTTGACTCCAAAGCATCTTTGTGACTCTGCAGCTAAAGTTGTACCAAAGTTACAAATCACCACGGTCTGGGCCAGGCCAGGAGCACCAGCACTGCATGAGGATGCAGTGAAGTAGGGATCAGACACTTCTTCACCAGGTGACCTCATGCTAAGCAGTGAAAGGAGGAGGCCATAACCAGCACCTTCCCCTCACCAGATTCAGGTGCCCATCCCACCCCTGTCTGTTGGAGCAGCGGCATGCACCAGTACTAGGGATGCTCAGCATCATGTGTGCAGATGCTAACCTTCAGGGCTCGGATGAAGAGATCTCTGAAGGTCTTCATGGTGCTAAATATGTCCTCTAAGGACAACTTGCTTGGGTCTTCACAGAGATAATTTGCAAGTTCTTCTCTCTTCCTTTCAATGGTTTCAAATTCTTCTTCCAGTTTTCTGGAGGCATCAATGCTATCCTGAAATGCATTTAATATAAACAGTAAAACACCATCCAGAGGACAATGAGTGAAATGCACTTAAAGAAAAAGACGTCAACGTAAGAGCTTGGAGCAGGACGCTGGGCCCTGGCTTTTAACTGCAGCAGAGCTTACAAGGTGGGAAGAAACTAAGATTTGCAGATGATCTTTGCTCCTGGTAACTGCGCTGTGCCAATTTACAGGGGTGGCTTGAACAAGACATGGAAAGCTCAATGCAAAGATTAGTTCCCAAGAGAAGGGCTTTACTCTGGTGATCCACACAGAGGGAGAACATCTTCACTGAAAGTGAGGAGTCACACAACAGAGTGGAGAGAGCAGCTAGGGCAAGGGCCTCAAGAAATGGCATCACCAAAGGTATCTAGGTTTGGGGTGAAGCTGGGAAATAGGCACCAATGGGTTGTGTGGCATTGCAGCCTACTTCCAAATCTGACAGCATGTCTTGTGGCAATATTTTCCACCCTCTCATGAGCCTCCTCAGCTGCATATGTACCACGCAGTGCCTCGGTGTGTGTAATGGCGGAGATATAAGGGAGCTCCATTACTGACCTGGATAGGTTTCTCATACTGTTGTTTGACATCGTCGTTTGATGATAAGACTTTCCGCTGAAGCTCCAGCAACTTCTTTAAATTGGTACTGGACTCCGTGCGTATAATATCAAGATTAATTCTGAAATCACACAGAACCCTCCCATTAATTGACACTCCAGCATCTTGTGCTGACCAAAGAGTGGACAAGTCTGAGCTGGCGGTTTGGTCATCCCTCTGCTTCCCACCACTTCACAGAACTGAAATCTGAGCTCTGAACTCTCTATACAGTCCAAGCTCATGGAAAACAGCTTCTGTCCACAGCACTTATGAAAAGGCTGCCAGGTCTACCTAGAACTTTGTGTATTGAGCAGATGAACGCCAAAAAACGTCTACCCATTCAAAGCGCTGTTCTCCACCCTCAGAGCTCGGCATTAGCTCACTTGCCCTGGTTGAAGGCACTTCAGAAACACTTCTAGGTAGTTGGCCTTCACAAGCTCCTGCCACCACAAAGGCAGTGAAGATTTTGGAATGGCCTGGAAGGCAGCATTAACTGAATGCTCTGCAAATTTCAGCCCAAAGTGTTGCCAGCTGTAGTAGAACTATTATATATTAAAGAGGTTTCAACATTCATCAACCAAATCTTTCGGTTAAAACTAAATAAGATGCCATCTTGTTAATGTGCTATACCAGCTGCATGTGTCCTAATTTCTGGTACATTGTTGATGTGTATGGGATTTATTTTTGGTTTTAATTCAAAGGAAGTGACACACAATTTTACCCTGCTGCTTTTGAAACATATTCAAGATCCTTTGGCAATTCCAGTAGGTCCACGTGGCTGTTTTCTACTTCCTGAAGCAGAAGAGAGAAAAAAGTGTTATTTGCTGTGTAGCAGGAGCTGAAAGAGGAAGCTGAGGGGAAGAGACATGGGCAGAAATTCCCGGGAAGGATGACTGTGCCAAGTCCTGCTGCTGCCCTCCCTCTGCAGTTTGCTTTGCCTCGCAGAGCCCAGCCGTATTCAAAACAGGATGGCATGTTCCGAGAGGAAAGTCATTGCCTCTGGGCTATGAAAACATACAAGAGAGCTGAATGTTGAGAAATACTCGTAGTTCAAAGCAAAGCTGACCTGCTGCTGAGCTCTTCTTCTACCTGTCACAGTTTAAGGCTGGGCCGGTGCTTAAAGCGGGTGGCAGATGCTCTCTGTTAACCCTGTCCTTTCCCAGAAGGGGAAGGAGAGGAGAACAGGGAGAGAGACTTACGTGTTGGAAACTTGGAAACAAATTTTAATAAAACTATAACAGTGAAAAGGGTATAAATAACATTAAAACTAATACTACTAGAGTTGGAAACTTGGAAACAAACTTTAATAAAACGATAACAGTGAAAAGGGTATAAATAATATTAAAACTAATACTACTAATAATAGAAATAGAAATATACAAAACCGATATTGCTCTTCCCGTTGATGACTGCGGGACTGCGTGCCGTGCTGTGGCAGCACACACCCTTTTCTGAGATACCTACTCTTGACCATGGGAGGAGGCAGAGCTGTGGTTTGACGCAGTCTGACATTTCCTACGGTCCCAGGAGGGTATCAAACAGGCTTGAATCTTATTTGCATAATTTACTTTCACGGTTGTGCTTGCTGAAGCTACTGCCAGCTAAAGCAGGGCTTGAATATGCATAACAGGAACGGAGGGACCTTGATGAATGAAAGTAGCAGAGCAGAACATGGAGAAAAAAGGAAAAAACAGCATTGCAGGGAATAAGAAAGCCATGGAGGCTTGGAGAGGAGCATGAAAAGCTCGAGCACAGTCTGTTGGAAAAGAGAGAGGCCGTGGAAAGGCAGAAGGGCTGAATGGGTACAGACCAGACAGGATAGCTTTGGTAGCCATGTGCTCTGTGGTTTGCAGCTGATGATGTGCAGATTGCACAAATATGAAAAAGGAAGTTCTAGCCATTGCGGGAAAAGATGCTGGAGGAAAGGAGAACAAGTCTTAAAATAATGAGCTTCCTGAGTAGTGCTCACAAGCAGCCTCCACGAGCCTACATGATTCGAATGCTCCCAACTTGTGACACTCTATGGCTAGCCAGGAGGATATGAATATGAGCATGTGGCATTAACTGAACGTAGAGTAGGAGAAATGGTTCATCCATGATAAAATCCTCCCCCTTCCGTATCACACAGAACTTGGCAGTGGTACCTCCAGAATATGGTGGAGCAGCGTAATGCGGGTTTGGTTTGCTTTGGTTTCTGTTAGTTTGAGTAAAGTGCTGATTTTAAATCCATCAGCATCGCCCGTGTGACTTCCCTACAAGATAGAAAGAAAGCAGATATAACTCCTGTGTCCACCCAAATTACAACCCTAAAGAAGATCATCCACATACTGTAATGGGGGGAGGACAAGAGAAAAGAAGTTCTTACGTAGTTCAGAAAGTTTCCAACTTTGAGAATCAGTTGACAAAACAGCGGCAGGCGATGACTGTTCAGAAGATCTGAAAAACAGAAGATCTTTAAACAAAAGCCTCTGTCACACCAGAACAGTTCCTAAATGGCATTGAAATTGGGATTCTGAATTCCACCAAACCAAATCTGATATTTCAGCTTTGCAGCCCAATGGCCAACCCTGCAGAGAAACTGATTCTGCACAGATTCAATTCCACGAGTTGTAAAAGTTTTTGTTGACTTAAGTTTCTTTCTTTCTTTCATCTAGTCTCTCATTCCTAATGGAAAATAACCTGCGGCTGGACCCTCCTCACTAACAGCCATCAACTCGCTGCTTTCCTTGGAAGTACTCTGTTTTACCCTGGTGTAGGCGACGGTAACTGGGCTGCAATTTTAATCTTGCGGACTCCATTCAGCTGTGCAGTGAAGCCAGTTCTGACAGCTGTGCGATTATCTGCCAGCAGCTAAAACCAGACATGTTCTTGGTCTCGCATGGTGGAGGTGATTATCAGGGCATGAAGGGTACAGTCTCTGTCCTTGCTTTTACGACAGGGTGCTGCAGCGGTGTACCTTCTTAAGCACTCAGCTTTGAGGCAGGAACAGCTCCAAAAGGACAACTGGGCTACTGGAAAGACACTTTTTGGAGAAAGCTTCCATTTAGCCCAGCAGGCAGCTGTAATGCCAGCTGGAGAAACCCCCAGTAGGAGTTGGGGGAACCGGCTCTGTAGGACAGGTGGCACCTGACAGTGTCAAGAAGAGGATCCTGCTCTCAGTGGAGTGGGACCTGAGGTTTCTGCCACAGGAAGGCAAAACCTATTGCATAATCTCTCCATGTACTCACAAAATTGGAGCATCGGCAATTTATAGCCCAAAATAACAAACTTTTTGGTCTAGTTCCATTTGTAGGCAGGGAAAAACTAAAGCATCATTACTTTCTGGGGAAGTTTGGTGTATGCTTTTCTGGCAGCAGAGAAAATTGCCGTGTGAAGGTCTTAATGTGGCAATGTTGGATGAATTAGCTGTAATGGGGCCAGCTCTGCTGTCTAAATTCAGCTCCTTTGAACGGGCTGATGAGCTTCCAACACTTCACCATTGAAAGTGTTTCAGAGGAATGCATCTGCTGCAGAAAAAGAGGGCTGAGGGTGAGAGAAAATGATCTCCAGTCCTATTAAGGGCTTTGACCATCAGTGGTCAAAGCTACATCCCGTATTCTGCAGTGAACGGACCACAGGGGCGTTTTCTAGGGGTTGGGTAGTATCATTGCAGAGCTCCAGGGGAGTTTTGTGGGAGTTAAAGCTTCCTGTCATAAATAAGATCCAGAAATAAAGTCAGGTCATGTACCTTCGCAGGCTCTCCGGATGGCTTCAGCTTTCGGCTGAATCATGTCCAGCACAACAGTGGTCTCTTCACAGATCAGCATACATTCAATGCGCAGCTGGTAGCTAAGGATGGAGATTGATTCAAAGCTTAAAGGCACTCTGATCTTGGCCAGCACAGTGGCTCCCTTCCCACATCACCAGTAAGTCTGGCCACCCCACAATGTCTCTGTCAACCACATCCACATCAAAGCAGAGTCTGTGGCTTGAGGAGGGAGGCGAGGGGACCAGTGGGGATGTAGTTTCTGCTGATGAACTGTGATCAGCAAAGAGAGGACTGACCACCGTAGGAGATATGGGTTCCTCCTCCTTGGCATTGTATTTGGCAATGCCTTTGAGTAAGTTATGGGGCCTTCTCGGGCAAGTCTGACCTGGGTCTGGGCCAGCTTCTGCTACTTCAGAGGGAGAGGAGGTGCTGGAACAGCAACAGCCCTTCATCTAAGGGTAATGGAAAAAGGGATGGCTCTAAGGTGGAAGGGGGAATCCACCAGCTACAACCATCAGTGTCGGTCTGTGAGGTTCCTATAAAGAAACTCAAACTTCCCAGAGGTAAACCAAGAAAAAGATTGGGCTGAAGTTCATGACCAACACCCTTACCTGGGAATCTGAAGGAGGAGAAGATAAAACTGATCTGCATTTGCTAGCTTTGATTTCTCTTCTTTGAAGGTCTTCAGGTTTTCTATCTAATGAAAAATAAAGAATCAAGACTGCAGGACCGCACTGCGTGTTCAGCTCTGTGAACTAAGGGTACCATTTTTCCTCCCGACCTCATGGTTTTCAGGCAGCAGCTTCAGCAACTGCTTCAGAACCTCAACATCGAACTTGGTCCGGTCCCCATTCTGGACCATGGCAGCCACCTCTTTGTTGGAGCTGCAGGGAGGAGGAGCAGAGTCAGCCATCATCCAGAGACCCCTTTTCCACAATCACACACTGCCGAGATAGGTATCTGTGCAAGCACTCCGTGCTTTCCCTCATGAGAGCCACAATAATCCAAAAGGAAAGATATGTCCCCATGACTAACTTAGAATCGGGACTTAGATCCCTGCTATGCCCCCAATTTTGTTTCTGGCCCTGGTCAAATGACTCAAGGCCAGAGATCAATCCTGCAACTCAGATCTCTGTCTCTGGGCATTTGATTACCTTAAAAGAAAACTGAATTCTTAACTTCTCCATTGGCCCTGTTTTGAGGAGGGATTTAACCTCCAGAGGTGTCTCACAGCTTAAATCACCCTAAGAGTCTATGCCAGAACTTTATCTGTAACATGGAGATGTAACGCCTTTGCCAACATATGGGCATGTTGTATGTAAAAACATAATTAAACCCCTAAACTCAGTATTCTACAGACAGTGTAGGACAAACTGGGAAATGTTCAGATATTTCAGCAACACTGACTACCAAAGTGCATTGGCTAAAATAGATTTCATGAGGACCTTCCAGATACTATGTAAAACCTACTCAAAGTTTTGTCAACTTTCATGAAAATTGGCCATATCTTACCATTTAAATTGCTTCAAAAATATGTTCAGATTGAGACTTTTCTTGGAGTCCAAAAATGTGATCTTCATTAAAGAAAAAGAAGATATCTCGTATTAGATAAGCTGTCTGCAGTGATCTTTATTCGAAAGAATGAGAGGGACCTCCTCACCTCCTTTGGTTCTGCCTTCACTGGTGTGGCCATTTTCTCCTTGGGGGTTGGTTGTGGAAAGCAAAAGAGCTGCTCTATGCTTGTATAATTGGGCTCTATAGTTTCGTCGCTGCTGCTGCTCACTGAAGCCCACATTGAGTGACTTTCTGAAAAAAGACAAGGTGATCAGACCGGCTACAGGGATACCTGAAAGCTCCTGGCTTTTGGGGCAATGTGAGTTGCTAGAGGGGACACTTCCCAGAAGATGAATGAAATTAGAAGAGGCATATTAGCCCTGGACAAATACTAATTATTGAGGAGGAGCAAGGTTGACAGGTAGGATCCAAAGGGCCTGAAGGGTAATTAAACTTGGTGCTTTACTCCAGGATGTGCTGGTAAGGGGATGCAGCACTGGGCACACAGAGGCCATACAGCCCCATCCCTCCCTATACAACTGCATTCTCCTCCATGGTAGGCAAACTGGATCAGCATGAGAAGGACCTTGACCATTTCTTTTCTAGTCCCATGGCTGATGTTATTTTTCCTTCCTTGCATGCTAGCTGAGGGATTGGCCTCAACCTGGACATTTTCTGACTGTGGCCTTCCTCCATTTTTCATTTTATGATCGACTCTTCTTGTATAACGCTGACTATAGAACTGCTTGAATTAATTCCCACTGCACTTTCTTAAAAATCTTTAAAAAAATAAAATCAGTCAAACATGCCTGTAGAAGTCTCTACTGAAATAATCCCAACAATTAACTGCTCTTGAGATTGAAAACATGACTTATTTAGAATTCACCTATGCCAACTTCCATGCAGTGGCTGCCTTGCTTGTCCAGGACAAAGCTGACATTGCCCGTCCTGGCTTCTTCTCACATTTCATGCTCCTCTTTGGATCCACTGGGAGAGGGAAATGTAACCCAAAAATCAAGAGACAAGTCAATGATTCTCACAGCTCTCCAGTTCTTTCAATGTCCTTCTCGAACTCTGATGTGATCCTTATCTGCACTCTTACTCATGACTTTAATGTATCGAGATACAAGTATACTGAACTAGGGAACGAAAGTCTGGGGAATCCAGATCAGAGCCTGTTGAGAACTCAAGCCTAAGCCATGTCAAGGTGGATTAGGGAAATATTCCCATCCCTCCCCTTTCTTTTAATTTCAAAGTATTTTATTTATAAACAAGCTACTCTAAACTACTGATTTAGTTGGAATGGTTATTATATTATATTAGTAGTTTCATGCTACTTTTATTTATTTGAGCTCTGCAGGTTAGATGTAATGGAAATCAGTGAAGTTCTGTATCTAAGTGGAACCAACCACAAACTTGGAGATAGTGGTTTTCCCCCTGGGTCACCCCTAAAGTAGCAGCGACTTTATGCCAGGAGCACTCACCTCTCACCACGTTGGAGGGCAGCTTCTGCCAGTTCAGCTTTTTCATTCTCAATGTTGGCGTCTTCACAGCCTTGTGGGGAGGCCTGCCCGAGCCAAGAGGGCAGCTGTATTGGGAGG
>NW_009622758.1:0-1340 GCF_000690535.1 Cariama cristata
GCCCGGAGCTGCCGGCTACTAGCAGCTCTGTGTGCGAGCTGCTTTGTCAGTCAGGCTGCCACTCTTTTGTTGCTTTGTGTCACTCCTTAGAGAAGCTGCCAGAGCAGCGGGATCAGGGTTGGTGCGGTGAGGAGGTAGGCTTCACGCTGAAGGCTCGGTCCTTCAGACCTGGGTCCAACCTGCATCCAGTCAGGTGGATTTGCTTTTGTGAGACCTGAACAGACAAAAAACTTCCATTTAAATAGCTTTAAATTAAGCAGAAAGAAGAATGATTTGCCTGGGTTGTTTCAAGTTCTTTGTTGCTCTAAACTACTTCCTTTCAGCCTTCCCAGAATCTGCTTCAGTTGAACAGGCAGTGATGGAGGGTCCTTAAAGACAGTGTTCAGAGTTTTGAAAGAGCAGCAAACAGCAGCATTCAGAACGTTTAAGAAATGACTGATGAGATTTTATGGTGCTTAGGAGAGAAAATATCTGAGTATTCATATGTAAATCTCAGATATTCACCAGAATGTTGCTTTTTAAGTACTGCCATATTTTTCTTTGCAAGTGCATATGGAGTAAGTAGCTGGAGGTAATGTTCCCTCTAGAGACTCAGAAATTTATTTTAATGTGAAACAAAAATGGCAGAGTACTAAAGCTCTCAGGCTTTTTCTTCCTTTGCAAGGAAAGTCCTCAAGGGAACACAGATAGAAAAATTCATTCTAAAGAGATTAACGAAATCCAATTAACCTGGTAAAACCATTAAGTAAATCAGCAAATTAGGTAATCAGAATGTTGTCCTTTTTTGTTTGCTTAATTCTAGCATTAATAGCTTAACATGGCAAATGTTTAACAAAGAAGAGCTCTCTTTTTTTTTTGTCACACACAAACATAGATAAGTTCATGCATTTGGAAGACTTTTGTTTAAATTGAAGAGTCTCTGAATGAAATTCACCATAGTTGCTTGTGAATCAAATTTGATCAACATCACCCCGTTTGGATATAGAAAGCCAGTGGTTTTGTATTTTAGTATAGTGTGTGTATACACACACACTATGTACATAGATGAATATAAATATAATGGTGTATTCATATCTCTGGATATGTACTTTTTTTTTTCCCCATACATATAAGTGTATGCACGCACACACACATATACTCATCAGATCTCTTCTTAAGTTTCTGGTAGGTCAGATAGATTAGAATCATTCACCCTTGAAAGTAGGAAAATTGAAAAGTTCTTCTCCATTTACTTTCTCACAAAGGGTAAGTTTCACACTTAGGACAAATCTACAAACTCCAGATATTATTTATACAAACCTTTCAAGCTTCACATTGAATTTAATGGGGGGGGGGGGGGG
>NW_009622758.1:1371-50481 GCF_000690535.1 Cariama cristata
AACACCAAACAACAAAGAAAGCCACTAGCAAACCCCTAAACTCCTACTTCTTTCTGAAGCTAACACCATAAATAGAAACTATGTAAGCAATGTCCTGTATGTGCCTCAAATCTGGATCTAAAGGAATCCTTGTAGGGTAGAATAGACTACACTTGTTTTTCAAGAGTCTCTACACTACTGTGATGTGTTAAATGTCATTATTCCTACTGTAGAAAAGATTTGGCAATTGGTAAAATCTAAGGTAACTAGTAACAGGCTGGTCTCTAGTGGGACTGATGCTGGCTAGCAGAGCCTGCCCTCACACCCCCGAGAAGCTTTCTGGCACACTCACCCAACAACCCCAAACCCCCATCTGTCCTCCTCCAGTTTGCTCCAAGCCACATTCACCTTCTTTTCTCTGGGGAGAAGTATGCACCATTTTTATAGTAATTGACTTTCCATCACATTGGTGATCAGGGTCATGAGGACCTGGTTATGGTCAGGAGGGAAGTATCACTAGATGCCTAAGTGCATTTAACTCCTTGTTGCAGCTGAAAGGGTTCTCCACGAACAGTTTGCTGTTGTTTTAGGCAGGTGAATTGACTCAGTGATACCCAGAGGCATGAATAACAAGAACGGACAGCTGAGCGCTGGTTTAAGGACTCCTGTCATACAAGGAATCCTGTGTCTCTTACCACAGCCATCTCTCAGACCATGAGGAAAACAGTGAAGGAGCCCATTGACACATTGGCAGAGCAGGCAGCCGTCCTTGGTCCACTCCCCATGCCTCACTGTGCCACAGAATCTGCAATATTAGGAAATAACAGCAATAATTAAAAGGAAAAAAAAAGGAAGTGGAATTACGTATCTTGAAAGTAAGCTTGTTAGTATTTCTGGGAAAAAATCCCACCCCGCGTTTTTCTCACCTGATATGTTTATCATGTTCACAATGTCTACCCGTAAAATACTTTGGACATATGCAGAAAGTCCCCAGAAAACAGGTTCCTCCATTTTGGCAGCAGTTCCTGTGCAGCTTACGGGCTACAGTCAGAAATAAGAAGTTATTGCAGGAAAGTTGTTGAGCAAATAAGGCATTCACTTTAGCTGCAACAGCTGGGCCACCAGTTTAAGCCTGATGCTTTTAAAATTTGCTTTGTTTGCCTATTGCAAAGACCCTACACAGTTATTCAGACTTGTTAGCAGATTCAAAAGGTCAAAGACTAAATTAAGCAGCATCCTCATAAGTTTTAATTACTCTTTCAGTAACAGATACAATTGCCTTCAGGGTTTTGTTTTTGTTCCTGTGCTTAATCAGATATTAAAGTTTGTAGAGGCACTCAGTCGAGGACCTGACCTTTCATATGTTCTTTAAAAACATAGCAAGGCTTGCTTTCTTTGATCCTGTTTTCTGGCTACCAAGTCTGGAAAAGACATGCAAACCCTGGTGTCTAAACAGGCGGCTGCAACTCTCAATTAGTGTTTCTGGGCCAGATGGGTCTAGATTCTTAATAAAATGGAGTGGGTAGGAAGGCGGCCCCAAGAAGTAGACTCTCTTTACTAGCGTGTGTTTTCCGAGATGTTTTGGAAGATGCTTCCAGATAACAAAGAGAGACAACTGTCATATATATCTCGTGAGCAGGCACTGCACATATAGCTGCAGCTGAAGCTGGTAACACACGTCTTCCATCAAGTATAAAAATATCAGTTCTTTATAATCTCCATGGGAGCTGGGGGAAGTGTTAGGAAACATAAAAGGAAATAGCTCTCTCTGAATCAGGGCAACAGCTTTCAGCAAGGATTGCTTCATATTCCCCTGGCAAATAAAGCACTCCAACTTGGTTAATAGTACTGAGAACAGGCTAAGGGAGGCATGTCTATTACTGCCATTTTCTTTTTTCCTCCAAGTGGGAGGAAGAAGAGAATTTATAGGCAGCGATAACCAGTGCTACTGATGCATGTCCCAAGGCACTGACTGAGGGGGGCTGAGATTGGCCTTTTGCACCCTGTATATGAAACACAGGGAGTTTTCTTTACACGCCAGCTTCTTGAGTTGCAGCTGCCCTCACATCTCAAAATCGGGAGCAAGAGGTGAAAAGTGTTTTTTGGACCATGTACCATCCAGCATTTAATTGGCCATACAACCTGAAGTTGTTGCATCTCCTCTGAAGGGGGTAGGATTTGGCACAAGCTTCTGAACTTACCTTTACATCTGCTTCCTTTTTCCAAATAAAACCATCAACCCTTTCTAGCTTTCTGCACAATTTAACAAATGTAATGAAATGATGATGCGGGACTTCCCATTTCTCCATAGGACCACCATATTTCAAATACTTCAATGGATATGTTAGCAGGCATTTGTGATGTCTTCAGGAGCGCAGAAGAGTGCATTTGTGTTCACAAAAGGGCTCGCTAGCTGTGCTGCCGATGGCTGCCTGCGTACTTACCAGGCTCCACAGGTTCAAGGACTCCCTGCTATTTGCCAAAGAAACCACACTGTGGTGTGTAAAGGCCCTTTGTAGGGAGTCTGCATGTTTTCACTAACATGTGGGGCTTCTGTTGTCTGTTTGTTTTTAACTAATACAGCTATCAGTATGTACCAAAGCCTTCTGTGCATTTGATTGTGCTTTTAAAAGATGGTAACAGAAAGTATCCTCTGGAAAACAGACGATGATGTGACCTTAATGCCCTTTTTCCTGCCTTTAGAAACACCTTCACAGTGGACATGAAAATCAGTTATATCCCTATGTGATGAACAATTTACCATGTGTTAACCCAGTGAAGGGTAAGACATCAGAAGAGTTTCTCCTTTTCCTGTTGGAACTGAGGTAATTAATTTCCTTAAAAGTGTTTAAAGATGTGCCCTGATTTTCCTGGTGTGGAGAATTGTTACAGTTTTCCCGTTTGCACCCTTTAAACGTGACATTCTTGGGAACAACTGAAACACAGAATTAACATATGACACTACTTAGAAAAACTGGCAGCATAAAAATATTTCTTATGAAGGTTACGAGCATCAAAGCTGTAATTTTATAAAGTGATAGAGAAGCTGATGTGTGTTTTATATCTTATTTAGCTATTTCTTTTTCTGCTTCACTGTTCAGTCCAGTGTCATTACGTGGGTTCAGGAGCCGGTAGAATGATAAAATAAAAAACACTGGAATGTTTGAAATGTTAATTTTGTTATTTACATGAAGAGTAACAAGGGATCAGGGCACATGCTGTGGGTCCTGAACAGGCAACAGGTAGACCCTATAACCAGATCCTGCTCACTGTGAAAGTCCACGTGGATGTCCTGCATCCTTCATCATGCAACACAGCCTGGCTTGCTGAAGAAGCCAAAGAGAGCAACATTGCAGAAAATACTGAACCTACAAACATGAGGGTAATGTCACTCACAAGAGTAACCCCATTCATGCATGAAGATATCTGAAAGCTGAGACTGTAAGACAGTAGTTATTTTAATACTACCATTAGTATTCACAGGAGGAGGAGGGAACAGTCTTTAGTATTTTCTTTGCTGGGTAGAACCACCACCCATTTAAAAAAACCCAAGAAATAAAGGTTATGTCTTACCAGTTTCAAACTGGAGCACTTGTAAAGGTAGTAACATGCTTAAAAGAAATCTGGAATGAAAAGATAAAGATACGTGAGTAATGAATTCACAAAAAACTTATTAAATTATAGCATGAAGTTAGTGAAATGTAATTATAACTATGATTTTGGAACATATAAGGGGAAAGGAAGTAAGGCATTGTCTAGGTACAACACAGGTATTATGGGAGAATTGATTCCCTCCAGTTTTAAGTAATTACTAGAAAAAGAAGTGTGAAAGGTACAAAATACAAGAATTTACTAAACAAAATTGATAGAGTCAATTATTTTTTTTTCTGTAAGCAGTAACAAACATTTTAAAGACTGTACTTTTATTATTAAAAAAAAATTTCTTACCTAAAAACCTTCATATTTTTTCTCTCTGGTCTGCCTGTATTTCGCTTCTTTCTTTGCCCATGAAATTCCTCTGCTATAACTTTACACTGCTTGGTACACAAAAAAGAATTAGTTTGACAGGGAACTTTTGGTGAAATATAGAAATGAAAGTAAAGCCAATCCTCTGCTTATCATCCAAGAAAAAATTGGTGTACTTCACTCGCTGAGCTTTAACAGTGTACTCCCTGCAGCAAGTCATTTACAGACGATCAACACCTTTCTACTCTTGCCTCCCATTTCCCTACTTGACCTCTCTTCATTAACCCAGCAATTTGCAATGGCATTGGGTGGTGGATTTATCACAGGACTGGCTCTAAAGTAGTCTCTGGGGGCAACAGAGCTAAAGGTAAATTGGATTTTCTACATGAAGGCCTCTTCTTTTTTCTCTTTTTCGTTTTCTCTTGTCTTAAAATGTAATATTATTGCCATGACTCAGGTCTGGTTAATGATATAAATACGGAGCTATATGGTCAACATACTATAATCCCTAGAATAAATCAGGAATCGATCTGAAAGGTAATATTTTAAACTTGATTCTGTTTTAATAATTTCTATTTTCTATATGGCATTTTGGTTTAGAGTATATTTTTTATGTTACATGCAATATTTTCAAGATTGGTTTATTTTAGCTTGGTCTAAATGGAGACATATTAATGTCTCAATCTTACTGTCCTGGGAATTGAGAAAATGAATTTTGAACTTACTCTGTTGTGACCTAAGCTAAACCAAAAAGGCATTAAGTGCCAGAATTTGCCTGCCTTTAACTAAACAAATGTCACTGAACTGGTGAAAGTTTGTGTGAAACAGCCGCAATGAAACCTATTACCCTCCTGAGTATTTGCATACCTCAAAGCGCACATCTTTCATTTATCATTTGCAGTAATGTCAAATCTCCACCTTTTTGAAATAACTGGTTGACCTCACCACAAAACTTTCTTCCAACGGCCAAGTTAGGCCTAAGCCTTTCGGTTTCACTTGGCTTGCATTCTGTTTTGTGATACTGCTTTTATTTTCTGCCTTCACTTTTCCAAAGATTGCTCTGCACTAACAAACAGACCACTCACTGAATTTCTACTAAATGAAGACCAGGGTTGTCACACGATGGTGTGGTGCCAGGAGATTAGATTAGCAGTAGATTGACATACCAGGAAGAAGGCACAAGGGTTTTACGTACAGGAAATACTTTTCAGGTTTGTTTGCTGGGCTCTGGAAATTTGATCAGAGATGGAGCCAGTGTAACAATCCTTTCTTTCGCTTGTTTGGTTTTGCCCTTGGAGTTCAAATGGGAAAGAGGGCCCATTTAAGAGGCATAATGAGCAAGGTGTAGCTTTACTCTGTTGGACTAATCTCCCAGAGCAATTCATTGCCCCTCTAATGATTTACTCCCCAAAACTGATGCTATCTCTTCCTACCATACCTTCTGTATGCACACATACAAACAGTTGCCATCCTCGGCATCCTGGGACAATTTAAGGAGAATAAGACTTGCAAATTGAAGCGGTCGTCATTTCTATCAACTTTGATTTAGGTTAATGATTGTAAATAATAATTAGTAGTTGATATTTGAACACCTTGTCATTGAAAGCTGCTCAGTGATTACAGCGCATCTAGGTCATTTAGGTGAACAGTTCCACTCATTCCAAGGCAAATGAGCAGGATTTGTGGCTGAAATCTGAGGCCTTAAGCATGGCTTAAACTTTTGGGTGTGTTTAATAATCCCACTGGAAGTGATTCAGTGCACTCTATCAGATTTGTCTTGTGTGAATTACTGCTTCACCATTCCACCTCTCAAGATGAAAATTCTGTCAGCACATACGATAGGTGAATAATTTTAAAACCTAACATTTCCTTTTTGATTCTTTACCACATCTATCTATTTTTAAAATCATATTTAGTTAAAAATTAGGATAAATATGCAGTTACTGTAGTGAGCCCTGAGGAGTCTGGGACTACCACAGAAATACTAAATCCAAAATGAGCTTGCTTAGTTACCAGCCATTACTAGGAAGGTCGAAGTCGTTGCTACACTATTTGAATCAAAGCCTATTTATTTTCTCTACTATCCTGTCCTTTTTTTTAAAGTTTGATTTTTGCTAAGGTTTATTAGTAGGGAATTTATTTTGACCAAAAGTTTTCTTAGAAATCTTCATGTGAAATCAGCTTATTGAAGATTGTTTTGAAATATTAAGCACTGTTTTAAACTTTTTTTAAATAAACAAAAAGTAGCAGTAAACCTCAGAGATAAACTTGTTTTTTGATGCTTTCTTGTTAAAATAAAGATAACTATTTCCTGCTTCCTCTTTTGATTTTTTTTTTTCCTTTTCTGCAACGCAAAGTGCTTTTAAAAGGCAGTGCTTTGGGGTAGGTGCAATAAAACTTAGCAGCTTTTTAAAACCTAATGGCTCTTGGAGTGGGAGTGTGTGTGTGTGCCATGGTGGAGGTGGAGGGTGTCAAAATAGCAAGGCAGTTAACACAAAGACTGTTTGAATTTGTCATTGTTGGGTCTTATCATTATGTTGCCTTTTGCCTGACTCTGTGAAACCGATGTGTTCTCTCAGAAGCACAGATTAAATCTCAAGAACATTAGAACATAACAGTAAACTCATTATTTTTTTTTAAAGTTCTATCGATATAAATTGCAAATTTCCCTAAGCTGATAACTTCTTACATGAGTTTTGCAGTTTCTCTCCTGTTGGTGTGTATTTATGCCAAGGGTATGATCAAATTCAGTATTCCTATAACACAGTAGTGATTGAAACCCCTTAGCTGCATTCTAACCATAACTTAGCATGAGTAAGGTGATTAAAGCTGGTAAATTACACCTCTTCCAAACACATCATCCAGAAAGGGCTAATGTTCCCTTACTTGCGCATTGTTTCATATCTCTGTGGTTCAGTTCCTCATTTATAAAACACAGGTGAAAGTACTCCCTTGCATCAGAAGAGCATTATGAGGCTATATTAATTCATAAACATGATGGGTTACATAAAGATGTTCATAAACGTATTGCTGAGAAAGTATTGCTATAAATGGCTTCGGGATAATGGGCCTGCCTATCTAATGGTTAAAACCATTTTCAAAACAGTTACTAAGGTTATGGTTTTCATCTTTTTGAAACACATATTATACCACAAAAATGCAGCTGTCTGAATCTTGTAAAGATGATGTATAACTCTCTTCTCCATAAGCTCATGGAAATTTTAACCTGGGTCACTGTTGTCAAATACCAGTTTCATATTCTATGTTTGGCTAGAGATAATTTACAGACTCACCTACACATTTTGTGCAGCCCAGTGGCACCATTGTGTAGCCACTTCTGCACATGTTTTTTTCAGGAAATGAAGGCTTCTAGGATGCTGGAGGTATTCAGGGTTAAAGAGCAGAAGAGGGAATTTGAAGAGGCTGGGGTTGTCTAAATGTAGGTTCTTTGTGCAAGGTAAGTCCACGGTCAAGGTAAGCAAAAGAAAACAAACAAAAAATTCAAATGTTAAGGCTAAAATTGACAGGCAAAATTATATATGGAAATTACACTAATACTTTAAATATATCCTTATGATTCTTCCTGTTGTCAAAACTTTTAGGGGAATTGGAAAAATCTCCCTTCAGTGAGGGTAATTAGGGAGAGATTTTCTGTGTGCATACTTACGAATCTCACTTTTTTTTTCATGTTTGCCTCATACTGCAGATGTCTGTCAACGCTGCTCATGTAGTCACTGAAACTTACAGTCATATTCTGTCAGAAATTATTAGCCAGAGAATCTGTAAACAGTAAACTAGTGCCAGGTCAGTATGTTCCTCAAACAGACAAAATGATTAAGTGAAGGAACGCTTAATCAGGAGCTGTTGTCCTTGAAGAAAGGAACATCCAGGAACGTATGTACTCTGTTAAAATTGTTTACCATGAGTCTTGGAACTATCAGATTAAAGTGTCCTTACAGGAACTACCCTCATTATAATACTAAAAATCACACCTATAGGTCAAAAGACCCCAGCCCAAATGAAAACCCTAACCCATGAGCATGTGTAGTATACAAAACTGATTTTGTAATCATATGTAAATTACTAACCAATCCTGAGGAAGTATGTGCAACTATAGGCTGATACTAACCAGAACTGAAAGTAAAAATTATATGAACGACTGCAGAGAAGTGTGCTAGCTTTGTGGATTTACCACCTAGCACCCGACATTGCACAATCTTGTAATGAATCAATTATCTCGACTCTGTGTTTGGATTGACTCATTGTACATTGGGTAACAGACCCCATTTGTGGGACAACACTCAGACATTGTGATTCTTTGAACCAACAGGATTTTCTCTGTGATGCGAACAGACAAGGCATCAAATGAAAAGAACTGGTATATTCAATCTGTACAAGGCCTCACTTTATAAAAGATAGCATGGGTGCTAATGTGTTTTCTCCTTGGAGTATATCTGTTTTAAATGCAGGAAAACCTCTTGTGTTTCGTTATGGTGTACCACACTATCACAGTAGATCTGTCTTGATCTGTTATTGGCATTGTCCAGTCAAACAAATATAACTTGAAACTTACTAATTGGTGTTCAGAAAAATCCATTTCCCAGTCAAGTTCAAAATGAGAACATAATGCTTTGTTTTTCAAGAGCTGCGTGTTTCAAGGGGAGGTCATGCATGGTACTGACACAAATAAAGTGAGAGTTAATTTCTTATTAATAAGTTAGAGATGTCAAAAGGCCAATAGCTTTAGGGCTCAATTGTGTCTCTGCAGAAGCAGATGAGAGGGGAGAAGAGCACATCAGTTTAGCTTTTTGCCTGCCCAGTCATGTTTTATCACAGAAAAGTGAATGAGTTCCTCTTCTAAAGTCTTTTTGACACACATGTGCTGTTTCTGAAATACATAATTTAGTATTTGAAAGTGTAGATATAAGGACTTTTTTGAGTTGTTGTAACACAGATTATATCTGTGATCTGTGTTACAATTTGACCCCATGAAAGTTTGTATCGATAATCTGAATGTGCATAGAGCTGTGACACGAGGCTGGGAGCCAAGATGTGGTGTTAACTTCATCCTGAAGTCGCACCAATCATCTTCAGGACAAGAATATTTCCCAAGGAGTTTATTTGTTGAAAGATGCTGTTGAACGATTCACAAAAGGTCCGGACACCGCCCCACACTTTGCAGCTCCACGCCTGGAGTGACCCCTCCCGGTACCTCTGTGCATAGCCCTTCTCACTCTGAGCGGTACCTTGTCTCACAAATTAACAGGCAGCCCAAGAGAAGGCAGAAGAGTATCCACGTGTCTATTTTAAGCCACTGCCTTCTTCACCTGTACGCATGAGGCTGACTGGGGGCAATGTGTAAATGCATCTCTCCAGGTCTGTAGGATGTGGCGTGCTGGCCATGCACAAAAATCTACATAGTCTGAATGAAAACAGTGTGGAGGAGAGGTCGCTGAGACCCAGTGCAAAAATATTACAGAGGGAACTTTTTTCCCCAAATGCTTTGTGCAATGTACAGTACAACTATAACTGAGGTTCTCAGGTATTTCCTTCAGGGATTAATTATACACTGCTGTAAGAGACAGAGGTGAGAACATTTGTCTGAATACTTACTGTTTAAACCTCAATGATGAACACAGTATCTCCGTCATTGGCTTGAAGGTTTATACCTGTTTTCCTGGTATATCAACTTCACCTTGTTTATACTTATGGCCTTCACTTACTCTTTCTTGTCTTGCCTGCTCTAGTGCCTCCAGCCCATGCACTGCATCTCTTCCCACATGTGTTCAGGAAATGGGTATTAGCAGGTCTGGCAGTGAAATATCTCTCTTGGCGTTATGTTTAAAGACTAAGTAGATGTAGAGAAAGATCTTAAAATAAATTTAAAAAATAAATTTAGAAGTACCTTGGCCCCAAATATTGCTAATGTACAGAACCTTTATAGCAGATGAGATTCCATGAAAAACATTTCTCCAGTCAGTCTCCTTACAGAGATTTTCAACTTGGAACAATAATCAAGGAACTCTGCTTATTAATGCTGAAATTACAGATAATGGTCTATATTTCCACAACTGTGCAAGGAAAAACATTTTCTTTGCGACTGGCCATGCAATCACTATTTCTTTTGCTCCTCTTATGCATATTGAGGGCACATGATCCTGTTCCGTACCGGTCTTGTCTGTTTTCAGAATTTTTCAGTGGTTGGACAAGCTGGCTGTAGATTTGGCTCTCTCTACCTTAGAATTTTTCAATATTGTCCCCAAAGACTTTTTATCTCCAGAGATTCCTGCACTACTTTCATGCCTTACCCAGGACATGCAAAGATACCACCTCTGCCAAATGAAGAAAACCTCCCTCCAGTTGGGTGCAAACTGGCCCTCATATTAACAGAGAGGTGAGGAGCTCAATCCCTCCCTCCTATCCCCACTACACAATAATTATTATGTCTTAAGGCCATCAGGACATGTCAAGGGGCTAAGCTCTCTATAGCACAGCTGCCGTCAGTTTGCACAACTTCAGCTCACAGGCACAGAGTTGTCCTTGTCCCTGTTTCATTTAAGGAGAGATTTCATGACTGGTGTTCTGCTGCTACATCTCCAGGCTGAGCCTGGTGTAAGTTTCCATTTGGCCTTTGTGACCCAGAAGTCCCCTGTTTCTGCGAGTCTTTTGGCTCTGCATCACTGCTCTTTCCTGTAAATTGGTTCTAGATGACAACATCCTGAAACAGCACTTCCCAAGTCAGATTGGTCCAGACACATAGTTTGCCAAAGTAAACATTAAATTTGAATCCCCTCCTCCTCCTCTTCTTCCATCAGTCAGAGTAGCATCTGCATCCCTGTGAAACAGCAGAGTCAAATCCAGCCACCTGCATCACTGCAAATACACGTGCCATCTGTTTCTTATCAAGGGCTGTCAAATTCACATAATTCAGAACTTGGTCTTTGCTGCCAGTGAAGCTGTTCAGAGGTGGCACTGGAAAAAATAATGAATGCCAAGAAGATAATCAGACAAATGTGTTAGTTTTACTTCTCATATAATTTTTATGGTTTCTCGTAGATATAGTACAATCATGAGGAGAAAAATGGCAAGAGATGGCTTTCCCATCCTGAAACATCTGCCCGTAGTACAAGCCAGTTAACAGGAACAAAGCTAAAACTGCAAAGAGGCAAAGGATTTACCAGGAAAACAGTGTATGGTAAGATAAGGCGTGGTGGATGCTGCTATGCTTAACCATTCTGTTCTTTTCTGCAAGCGAGGAAAGTAGATTAATGTAATATTGCCATGGAGACATGGCTTTAGTGATACTGTCTTGGTATCAAACAGATTTGTAAATCATCATGCTGTCCCCCACACAGTAGAAGCATTCAGAAGTGTGAAAGAGAGAGGACCCTGATAACCACCAAAAGACTGAGGCAGTATGAGTTTGACCTTGGTAAGTCACCAGATAAGTTACTGGTGACTGATTTTTCTCCCAAATTCGGAAGCTTGTAGTTCAAGGACTTGCTGGAAAATGGAAGTGTGTTGGTGACCCCTGATGAAGATCAGAAGAGAGGGACTGTAATTTGGTGAGGAGAGCAGATTAGTCACCTGTGAAAACTGAACTAGGGAAATGCCTTGGACTTCAGGAGGGAGACAACTGTGCAGAGACAGGTAGAAGGAGCAACGTTCATTGCCTTCCAGAGAAATGGTGTAACAGGCTCAACGATTGAAATACATGAACGAGCTGCAACTACTCTATCTTGCTCTTGCACTAGTTGGGGTCATGTTCAGTTTAGCCAATTCCTCTTCAACGTACATCAGAAAGTGGATGGAAGTGTAGCAGGTCCTCTCTCAGAGACTGACAGCCAAGGGTGATGTCATTTGGGTTGTAATACTAGGAAGCGTCTAGTCATTCATTTGTGGTGTGCTTTACTAATTGCCTTCTAGAGTGAGTTCTGAGCCATGTTTAACAAGGCAATTAATGGGGATCAGAGTCTTCTAAGGAGGCAGATTATGTCAGAAAATTATACTGTGTCATCATCCTTATTACTAAACTATGATAGGGAGTAGTACATTCATTATTTGATTAAAAGTTGCTGTTTACCCATTATGAAAATCAGCAGTTATAGGTGAGCTGACAGCTTTTATGAAGAGGGGATAAAATGAAAGTGAAGAAAATGGCCTCTAAAACTTGAAACACTACAGTCATAAATTGTTAATAAAAATACTTTGTGACCTCCGTCTGGACCTCTCAAATAGCTTGAGCCTCTGTTTGGGCTTTTGACATATCACCTATCACCATCAGCAGGGTTGTGCTTGGAAGGGAAGATGGGTAGGGTGACTTCTTGCCTGTAAGGGATGAAAGACTGCCGTGCCGCATTTCAGAATGAAGCCGTGAGACTTGTGGTACATCCTGGAGATCCTCTTACATCAGCTTCCTAGTATATATATTATACTGATGCGATGATTTTGTATGCAACTTACAGGTTCAGGAAAGCTGGTTTCCTTTCACATATTGCTTATATAGACACATGCTCAGCGTCACTCCAGTGAATTTGTTTTTTTACAACTGAGTTCAAATACAATAACAATTGTGGTTTTTTTCACAGAGGTGCAGTCAGGAATTTGCTGGGGCTGAGGAGAATCTGTATCTCCTCCTTGCTGGCAGCTTGCCTTAACTGGTAGACAGAGTACCTCAGCTAATGAAATGGAAGGGATTTTCTTTGTCCATTTGTTCTGTATCCCTTCTTTAGAAGATGCTATTCTATCTCTGCTATGTTCTACGGGAGAGATGCTGTTCTTGGCATATGTGAGAAATATGCCAACCACACTGGCCCTTGTTTGCTGCCTTGCCTGTTTTCATGCCTGAATGAGGTGTGAGTGAAGTGCCTAATGGTTCAGGCTGGGGCAGCTCTGGGCAGTCCTGTAGTAGAGCTGTGGGCATATGGGGAAATGTTTAGGCTAAAATGACAGAAATTTTTGAAATAGCTCCTTTAGAGCTATGCAGCTGCTGTGTTTTGATCTCACGTGTATTCACCTGGTCTTTTTGGTTCAGCATACTGGCTCTCCTGAGTTTGGAAGTAAAAGATCAAATTAAATAAGAAACTGGTCCAAGATGAGTTTTAACATTTGATGTTCTGAAAGAAAAACTAGTAGCATCTTGGCTAAATCATTCTTCTATCTCAGCTGTGTATTGTCTCATTCTTTCTGGGGCGTGAAAGTAGAGAAATGTTACAGCAATATTACACTAGGAAGCCATCTTTTGCTCCTGAAAGTCTCTTTCAGGTCATTAGTACTGTGAAGTTGAGGAGCTTTATTTCCATTTTCTCAAAAAAATATTGCTCTTGAGCTGAAAGAAATTATAAAAGAAGAGATCAACGTCATCATAATCATTAAAGTAATTTGTGTTGTTCATAATGTATGTGTAAAGAAGAATTATTCGGTTGAATATAATAGTCTCTGACCTGAGATGGCCACTTACTTGAATAAGCCATTTTAATGTGAATATATGTTGGATGAATAAATGCTTTGTACAGCAGACGTCCGAAACTAAGAGCTTCTGTGCAAGCAGTTCCATAGACCATCTTCAAATAATTCAGCCTGGATCAATTTACATAAAAGATTGTTAAACTCCAAGTTGTATACACGCTGGATTTTCCTTTTTTAATTCCTTTGGTTAAAAAAGCTGGAGGGGTTACATTGCAAAACAATGATGGAAAAAGGGTGTTTCTGCCCCACATAAGCATGGGAATGAAACATAGCTTTAAAGACAACTGAAGAACTTGTCCAGGAGAGGTTTGCTATTTGTGTGATTATGAGAGTTTTTTTCTGGAAAACAAAGAATGGGAGTAAACTATGGTCGTGAGACTTGTAATTTATGAATGAGCCAAAGCCATACACACTAAAAATTTGCAATATTTTGGCCAGTTTGGGCGCATTTTGATTGTGCTTGGCAAAGAGGCAGTGCTTCCTGGCAGATAGGGGAATGGGCTGGTGCACAGAGCTGGGACTATAAACAAGCTCCAGCCGTGGTCAGTGATGTGCCCTAAACCACAACAGTTCCCTGCCTTATTTTCCTTATCATTGAAAGAATGAGGCAATACATCTCATCTTTAAATGCTCTAAGACCTATTAAGAAAAATCAATATCTACATTTTAGGTATATGTTACTGTTTAATGGCTTGGATTTTTTTTTTTTTTACCCACTTAGAGCCGTCATTAATGAAATGCTTTTGCATTCAAACAGACTGTGTAGGTAGCTTGTTAAACAGCTTGGACATGGGCAGAATGGAATTTGTCTTAAATAGCCAAGATGAGTGGTGTGCTGCACAGCTCTGCTCTCCATCACCCGTGCTGCTGGCACCCCTCTATCTCCTGTACAATTACATGAACAGGGAGAGAATAAAGTCAGGGAGTAGATCTAGCCAAAAACCACCCGGGAAAAAATATGTGTATATCTGTTTATTTCAGCTGGATGGGTCCTCTGACTTGCTTCACTGTGCAGCCTCTGCAGCAGCTCAGCCAGCAGAAGGAGGGAGGTGGGGAGGCGAGAGCTGAGGGTACAGCTCATGGCTAGGAGTGGGGCAATTAGCTGCTGGTGTTTGTCTGCTCACTTATTTGTTAAATTCCAGACCATGGATCACGCTGCGAGCTTGTGTTGAGGAATCTTCAGGAAAAGGGTGGTCTCCTGGCCCTCCAAGATTTCCATTCAGTGGAGTGAAACCTTAATGATCAGAGCAAAGCTCTCCTCGAGAATCCTGCAATACACAAAAGGTGTGGGGACTGAGAAATGGGCATGGAGCAAGCAGTCTCTTGTGTGTCGAGGGCCTGGGCTCTGCTGCAGAGCTCCTCTCTTGAGCTCAGTGGCACCTCTTTACACCGTGCATCAGCTGGGCTAAAGGGTCTCTGCATTCCTATGCGTCAGCAGGTCCCCAAGGGCTGTAAAAAAAGCCTTGAATTTCTGACTCACTGGTTCTTGTTAATATGACTGCTTTTGGGCTGTTGTGTTACATGAGGGCCAAATAAGGGTACCTAGGGCTTTTAGTACCATTTCAGTATGCAAAACTATGCATGTGTAGCTCTAGTGACCACTGAGGCACCATTTGCAGGGCTGCTTTTGGGGTGGCAGCTGATACCGTTCATGGGACCATTCGGCAACACACAGAGTCCCACTGCTCTTGCTTTTGGTACAGCTGATCCTCGGCTTTGATGCTCCTCTCTGTGGGTAAAAAGGCTGTCCCAGGATTTGGCCTTCAGTGTAACGTTGCCTATTAATAACCTGCAAACAATACAAGGATTATAGGAGCTGATTTCTGTTTGCTTTTCTTTTTCCATAGACTACTTGATAATTTCCCGTACCTTCTCTTTAAAAGATGACCTAAATCATAAAACACTGCTTAGACATTCTGACAATAACATTTAATCTAGGTAAATCAAGTCAAACAGAGAACATTTTTTTTCCCAGTTGGTTTCTGCTCTAACCTTTCTAATTACAATAATCTTAAATGCCACATGAAGTTTCATTCACATTGCTTGGACATTAAATGAACTATTAGGTAGTGTAGGATTAGAGCAACATCAAAGCCCTCATAGATTTTCAGCATTATGCAAAGCCTCTCATTTTCCTTTCGACTTAGAGCACCATGAAGATTATAGGCTGTATTCAATAATTATACCGGCACGGCTCTTTCCTGTCTGTGAGTAAGGCTGTGTCGGCATTTTTATTATAATCCCCTAGATTCAAAGGACTTTATTACTTGCCCATAAAAATTTGTTCTGGGGTAGAATTTGGTATTAAACTCTCATCCCGGGATAAGGAGAAGAAAAACTAAACACTTGGTGACTGCTCCCTGGTTTTAGAGATAGTATGTGCATTTTAAAGCAGTTGGAGTCAATGCCTGAAAATTCTCTACCAGTTTTACAATTCAAAACCAGGTCTATTTTCTACAGCGAATGTTGGCAAGTCGCTATTAGACTACTTGGTGGATTTGTTCTTTCTCCTTCCCAAAGCAGAGAAGGGGCAAAGGGTCATAAATACAAAGCACTCAAATCTCAGAGTAAACTTTACCAGTGATCTCTGACACCAGGGCTACTGCACTGAATCCTATGGGACAGAAAAGTGGTGAGTTATAAAAAAGAATATGTGCAAGGAGTGAGGTGGGAATAAAAACAAGCCTCTGGGAAAGGTTCAGTGCTTTCAAAGAAGCTGCAACTGAGATCTTGCACACTATGCTCACTGATAAGAAAATAGTTGCAGAAGAGGATGAACAGCTGGGGGAGTTTTTTTTGTTTGTGAGGAATGCTCTGAGGATGCTCACATTAGTAATATGTATCCTAAAAGTAGGATGAATTGTTCAAGTGTAAGACAGGTTGAGGGTATCATATTTACTCATTAGCAAAAAGTAGATTGTGTTGGTAGAAAAATAAGAGATGTAAGTAGAGTATCCTGTGGCAGCACTTTATAGACTGTCCCTGTGCTGGGCTAACTCTCCAAATGGCTACCAGCAGCTACAGACAGCAAGTAGCCAGCAGAGAAGTGCCCTGCAAATGTAAGGCATCAGCCTAAGGAGCTGTGAGTTGGGTGTATCACAGCTGTCTTGTCTGGAGGCTCTCAGGCAGAACATGTCTTTGGGCACCCTGGTTTGATTTTCATTTCTTACTGCAGGTACTGTGCGGTCCTTGTTCTAATTATAGAATCACAAAATCGCAGAATTGTAGAATTACAGAATGATTTGGGTTGGAAGGGACCTTTAAAGATCATCTAGTCCAAACCCTTTGCCACAGACAGGGACATCTTTCACATGATCAGATTGCTCAAAGCCCCATCCAACCTGACCTTGAACGCTTCCCAGGATGAGGCATCCACAACTTCTCTGGGAGTCTTGTTCCGATGTCTCACTACCCTCATTATAAAAAACTTTCTCATCATGTCCAATTTAAATCTACCCTCGTTCAGTTTAAAACTGTTACCTCTTGTCCTGACACTACAGGCACTGGTATAAAGTCTCCCTCCATTTTTCTTATAAGTCCTCTTTGTACACTGAAAAGCTGCTCTAAGGTCTCCCTGGAGCCTTCTCTTCTCCATGCTGAACAACCCCAAATCTCTCAGCTTCTTTCCATAGGAGAGCTGTTCCAGCCCTCTGACCATCTTTGTGGCCCTCCTATGGACTCAATCCAACAGGTCCATGTCCTTCTTGTGTTGGGGGTCACAGATCTGGATGCAGGACTCCAGATAGGGTCTCATGAGAGCAGAGTAAAGGGACAGAATCACCTCCCTCGACCTGCTGGCCACGATCCTTTTTATGGAATCCAGGATACGGTTGGCTTTCTGGGCTGCAAGCACAGATTGCTTGCTCACGTCCAATTTTGCATCCTCGTGTATCCCCAATTCCTTCTCTGCAGGGCTGCTCTCAATCCATTCATCCCCCAGTCTGTATTGATACTGCGGATTGCCCCAACCCACAAGACCACTCTCAGAATGAGACTCTCACTCTAAGGGGGATAAATTCAGACATGTAGATTCAGAGGCCATTCAAAAAGCTATCTATATTTTGACATACTTTGTAATGGATATGAGCATTCCTCATCAACCTTGAAACTTCAAGACTCTCTTACCAGTCCTGCTTGCAGGATGTAAGTCAGGTGAGAGGATGACTGCAAAACAGTCATCCTGGTTTTGGTTGGGATACAATGAATTTTCTTCCTAGTAGCTGGTACAGTGCTGTGGTTTTGGATTTAATATGAGAATAATGTTGATAACATACTGATGTTTTAGTTGTTGCTAGGTCGTGCTTACTCTAAGTGAAGGACTTTTCAGTTTCCTGTGCTCTGCAAATGAGGAGGTCCACAAGAAGCTGGGAGGGAGCGTAACCAGGACAGCTGACCTGAACTAGCCAAAGCGATATTCCATACCATAGAGTGTCATGCGCAGTATGTAAACTGGGGGAGTTGCCTGGGAGGAGCTGATCGCTGCTTGGGGCTGTGCTGGGCATCAGTCAGTGGGTGGTGAGCAATTGTATTGTGCATCACTTGTTTTTCTTGCGTTTTATTTCTCCCTCTCTCTTTGCTATCTCCCTTTTAATTACAATAATAGTAATATTAATAATAATTATTATTGTATTTCAATTATTAAACTATTCTTACCTCAACCCACGGGTTTTACCTTTTTCCTATTCTCGTCCCCACACAGCTGCTCGGTACTTAGCTGCCAGCTGGGTTTAAGCTGCAACTACAGTAAAACCGGTAATCAACGTTAGGCCTTCAGTTGTATCTTTTCAAAACTCTTTCGGTTTAAGACATTACCTCTTCTTCATCTTCTTTAACTTCCCTCCCCAAAGATACCTATACTGCTTCTCCAGACTCAGTGAACTCCCAGTTCTCTTAATGAATCTGGCATCCTAGTGGCATTTGACTCTTCATTTTCCTCCAACTTTTATGGTAAGAATCCACTTACATGAGTAGTGATTCCCTCAACATGCGGTGTATTTTGCCTCAGCTATAGCACCTTTCATGGATTGGTTCAGGATGTTTTTATTTTTCAGACCTATTAGAAGAAACTTTGTATGTTTTTCAGTTCCAGCTGGAGCACTGGCTACTGTGTACATGGATCATATTATCCGTGTGGAGCAATTGGACCTTTACTGCATACCCAATGCAGGCACCATGGCTCCTCCCTGACCTCCCTCTCTGGCTCATCCTTCCACTCCTCCTTCACTGTTTCTGTCCTGTATACACAGTGAGATCCATGTGGCTGTGATTCTCTCTCATGTTGCTTGTGTATCGTGGGATCAAAATTTTGCAGGTAGCCTGTCGACTTTTCTACAGTGCAAAATAACTCAGCTGTACTTCATGCTACACTAAACACAGAGGATGGTAGGTAAACTTGGTATTTTATGGTGGGTTTATTTCAGTGCTGACAACTTCAAGCACCTCAGAATTGCCCAATAGATTAGTCTCCTCTTCAGTGAATGTGGCCAGAAGGCCAAAGAGGCATAGCTGCATGGACGTGAAGTGGTTGCGCAGGGGGGGACGCGTGACTTTTGCGTGTTTGCTGGGTGACCCTGCAGTGGGCTACAGGAGAGGCTTCACTGCAGAAACTCTGCTGTGGCAGGGCTGGGGAGCTTCAGCTGGGCATCTCCCTGATTTGTCACTACCATCTTACCAGAAAGACATCTTGCCTTTTGCCTGACTTCCATCAGTTGTTCAGTTTCAAAACCTGGCTGCAGTGGCTGTGTTACGCTTGTTTCCTCCTTAATTGGAGAGCTCCAGAGAGGAGCTCCTTGGCTGAGGAAGGACATTGGTCAGGAAGGACTGCTGGGCAAAGAACTGTTTTTAAGCTGTCTCAGTTTGGCCTGAACTGCTAAGAAGTTTGTTAGGTTACTGACAGAATCATTCTTCACAGCTGTCAGCCCTTATCCATATGCTAGAAGAATCATTAATATGGCTCAAATGGAGTATCTGTCACTCTTGTGCTAACATGCAGCATATTTCCCATAAATACTATCTAAAAGGGCTTGGGTTTAGATTGTTTAGTGGTTGCTTCAGAGGATCAAAAAACTACATTTGACTTTTGTCACTTTTACAAGCTTTTTCAAAAAATTCTGTACCATGCATTTGTAATGAGAAAGCAACTTGCATTTTTTTGCTACTTAGTGTCTGGATGAAGCAAAGGAATGGTAAAATAATGAAAGCTAGGAAGATAAGCAAGTGTCTACCACATTTTAATTGCAAAGCTAATAAAATTAGATTGGCATAACTCAAAATCTCTTGCTGTTACACTCAAAAGCAATGTGAAAATATGGATAGAAAAAATAAAGATAAATGAAGTGTTTCTTCAAGGAGCTATTTTATAAACATTTGAATTATTACGTTTAACTGAATACTGCACTCCTCTGAAACTGCGTATTGGTGAAAAATAGTCTGAAGAGCATCTAAGTATCCTCTCTAACCATAATGATTTTATAAAACCCAGCTGATTTTATCTCTAATATTTTTCTCTATTCCTTTTTATAACATTATGGCTAATTTCTGACTCTTACAGAAATTGCAGTTCACTTTTTTTTTTTTTTTCCTTCTTTTAATTTCTCTTATGATCTTTAAGGTAAACTAAAGATTTGTATTTTTGTGTTTTCAAATTGCTGGAACCACTTTCATCTTGGATTCTGCTCCAGTTTCTAATTAAGATTGTTTCTTGGCATTTAGATTTGAATTTTAGTGCTATCACACTTCTTTATTTTTGCTGATTGATTCTAGATTATATTTATTTCTCTGGATGTGTATTCTTTTCTTGGTCGTAAGTTACAAAATTCCTAGGTAGATTACCCCTGCAAAAGTGGTGGCGTGTGTATCAAAACATGTTGCTAGCACTTAGATAAATAAAGATTACATGGCCCAAAGTCCTGAATCTAATATTGTGGAACCTGAGCCTGAAATAATTCATCTAGACACTAAAGGTGAAATTGCAAAGCTCAGGAGAAAAGTGGCTTAAATCTGGAAATATGTTTTCAGAACTCCTCTTGGCCTTCAGCTGGAATAGATGCAGTCTGTAAAAAAAGAATTCCTTTTTATCGTAGACACCTATTCCAAAGCATTCTTCAGTGACATAACCACATGAGATGGACGTGCCACGAGGGACTCAGATGGGAGTCACTTCCTGGCACGTCTTTTCCTGGCTCTCCATGGATTTTCCTTGTTCTGACTTACTTTATGAGAAGATGATAAGAAAGATCTCAGCTATGTGAGATGCAAAGAAAAGCTTATTCCAGGGATACCCCTTTCATTTTTAAAATATGCCAACTCTGATTCCCTCTCTTTTGTGCTTTGTACAGTCACTTACACAGTGAATGAGGGGATGCAAAATGTTTCCCTTAGCTCAGTTCAAGCTCTAATTTCAGCCAAAATGGTATAAAAATCAATGCTGTTTCACAAGGGAGTTCAGGTAGACCTTCAGTAAACACAAGGCACAGGTGGGAGAATTGAAGTGTGTGAACTTTCTCAAAGAAATCTAATTTTTACTAAAACCCAATATTAAGTTGTGTGTCTACGTGGTGAGTGTTTATTAAAGCATAGATAGATTGTAATTATACGGTTACCCTGCGTATTCCCAGTTGATGTCATGTTAAAAATTGCTTAAGCAAAAGGCTCAACTGAAGAACACAAGTTTAGCAGCCTTTTTCAGCTGGCAGGCAAACACTGCTCTCAAGTTCGGTGACATCCCTGCTGATGTCTTGATTTTTGAATACATGTTCCAAGGTCATCTTTTTTCCGTGCTTTCATGGATTTCTCAGGCTTCCCAAACATTATTTACATGTTTAAATTCCCATCACAGATTTGGTTTGACCTTGGAACACACAAAAGTGATTTCAAAAGGTGATGGATAAAGTGAGAAAAAATACCATTTCAAATTTTTGTTTTGCTTTAAAAAGAACAGATGTTCTAAATATTTTAAAACCCCAAACCCTTCCACTGTTCTCTTCTCACCCCACTGGCAATTCAAATCTTCTTTACTCTGAAGCAATATGAATTACCAGAGAAGTAATGAAAAGGTCTTGTAAAAAGGGACTAAAAGGTTAACCAATTGAGGGAAGAGATTTTTAGCATGCTCAAAACAACCCATTTTGCAGTACATTACCCCAAGCATTCTGGTCGTGACAAGGCAGTCACCTTGAAAAGGAAGCAATTTTATTACACCAACCTATTGAAATGCTTTGGTATTGTTGGAGGAAATGCCACGTTTCCTAATGAAGAATTAGGGAATGAACTAGAAACATTTTTTACTAATGGCAAATGTGGGAGAGGAAACCTGCCATGTTTCTGAAAGTACTGGTCGTTGAGGAAAATATACTGGGTCTTAGAGAGAAAAAGTGCTAGAGGAAAAAATGTGCTCCTCACTCATGATGACAGACAGCTGTGAAAATGCATCAGGCTGCTCTGTGAAACAGAGCTATCAGTCCAGCTCTAGACAAGTCAGGCTGAGTACCAGAAGCAGTCTCAAAACTCCCAAGATGTTTTGTCTTTGCTGGTATATAGTGTTAAGTTAGCTTATGTGGGTTAACTAATTAAGCAACTCTTGTTGGTGTCTCACAGAGCCTGTTTCTCAGGATACATATTAATAGCTTCACAGACTATTAATATGGCAGCTGGGATTTGTAACTCCCACCAAGTTTGGCTCCACTAGTGATCTGGGATGTGGTGGTATCGTTTGTGCGTGTCCCCTCTTCCTTAGTCTGACTTGGGATCTGCTATGTTAGAACAAACGAACAAAAATTCTCAACTATTCATTAAACAATTTTGAAAGAAAATAACTTCATTAGATTAGATCAGTCTATGCAGAAACCTAAAATATGGAGGAAATGCTTTTGCTGAGCACTAACTTTTTTCCAGGTATCTGCAGCTCAGTGAACCATGATTTATTAGTCTTGAAGTCTACAGAGTCCTTTAATCTCTGTTTATCAAATGAAGGGACAGATAAATAGTCTTAAAAGCAGCAATAGACATTTCACATATGAAGCTTCTAACAGTGACAGCTAATTAATTATAGCTTATTTAAACCACAAAGTAAAATTGACTTAAGCTTTTGCATCACACCATCATGCTTTCCTACAAAAGAATTTTCTTTTTCCTCCAAACATGTAATGAGTGTGGGATCTTCAGCTAGATGGATCTTCAGATTGGGTCCTCAACATCTTTATCCGTTTTTCCAGTCTCTCCATCCATTCATTTCTGAGCCTAAGGACAGAAACATGGATCAGCTTGTCCCCATGTTTCCACAGGGAGGAGATTTATACTGTTCATGTTTCCCACTGGTGCTATCCTTTGGTGTGTTTTCCCAGTTGTCATGCAAACTGTCGTGCCCCTTTAGAGTGCTTTGCTGGGTGGCACTTCAGGATTAGCTCTTAAATCCCAATGAGAGCTGACCGGAGCTTTGTGGTTCCCCTTCACCTCCCGCGTGCCCCCTTGCCAGCGCCCCCCTGCCCCGGAGTGACTTGTGGTCCCACTGCGGGTTGCCTGCTGCCGCCTGCTGGGTGGCATCACCCGGCATGGCCCCGGGCCCCATCCTCCTCCTCAGAAATGCGTTAAAAAAAGTACTGCGTGGAGGCTTCTGAGCGCTGTTTGGCTTGGAAGCACTGCATATTGAAACTTCTGTTAGACCCACAGCAGAGAGCTTTAGGTGATAGGTGGCACTTTGTTTTCTTTTGGGTAGTATCTAGGTACTGCAAAAAGACTGCCTCAAATAGAAAAGACAGGAGTTTCACAGCTCAGGAGCTGAGACATTGAAATTAGGTTAGTTACATGGATAAAATATGCTAGAGGCTAATTCCAGTGTTCCTTCATCCAGAGTTATTAATGCAAGGCCATCCTTGCTCTTACTTCTTCAAGCATCAATCCAAAGAGAGCAAGGAAGATTTTGAAAAAATGCTTTCTCATTGAATGATCTCAAGCCAAAATAGACATCTTTGCATGTGCCTTCAACTTATGGAGACTTCTTGTGAAGTAAAACTGTACTAATCTTGCTGTAGACTGGTCTTTCTCATTGTGACTAAATAAGGTAAATATGACTGATTGAGGTAAATATGGCTATGGATGGCAGTTGCCTTGGTCAGTTAGTACTCTTTGACGTCCAGCTTTATTATGGATTTACCTTATGCAAATTAAGTCATCTTAATTAATTCATACTATATTCTTGTGAAAACAGGGTCATGGAGAAAGAAGGTGGGCTAGGTACACGTCTGTGCTAGCTCTGCTGTGGACATAAGCCCTGATGTTCAAGACAAGCCTGCAGTGCTAGATGTTGTCCAGATAACTTCAGAAAGTTCCACAATTTGGACCCATTTATGGAACAAGAGTAAATTATTCTCTTACCCTGTGAAGCCATAGCTTAGACGCATTAGTATTAACATGCCGATTTGGGAAGATTTATTATTTTCTAAAAATCTGAGAAAAATACTTTCTGCTTTCATTGCATGACTTAAATATAGGTATCACTTTTCTTTAAAAAAGAACTACAACACAAACTCAAATAACCTTTCCAGATGCAGACTACCCACTTTGTCAGAGCACTTCTTCGCTGACGTTCTTTTTCAATTTGCAGATACCGAGTTTGTTGTTCAATAGTCTTTTCCCAGAAGTTCCTCAGGTCACTAGTTTCACATCCCCGTACTTCATGACGAATATATTGGCTATTCATTTTCTCTAAAGGAGAAATTTGAAAAAAACATATGACAAGTTATTGGTTCCTCATCTGTTTTCACGGCTAAAGCATACACTTGCTGTTTTGGATTTTCACAGCTTTAGGGTCACAGTCTTTTTTTTTTTGCAGGATCAGGATAACAGTGGGCATGACTCACTATTTAAACTTCATTCCTAGTTCTGACACTTGAGGATATACTGTCTCCAGTGATTTGAATTCTTACTTGTTCACCTCAAATATCTCCCACCTCCATCTGCCTGTGACCTTTAAGCTCACAATGCAGGACAGTTCTGTTGTATTCTCCAGCTTAATGATTAAGATACCTTTTACTGCACTCATAAATGGAAAGGAAATATAAAAATTGCCAGATCTAGTGGGATTTTTCCTCAGTTTTCGTGTCTGTGAAATGATAAAGTGACCATTGTAGATTAAGATTAAAACAATGAAGAAAAAGAGCTCTGGTGATTTGCTGTTAATCATTATGACACTTACCTTAGCTTTATTTGGGAATGGAGAAAATTTACATGTATAAAAGTATGGACATAATTTTATAAGATGCTGACTTGCAAAAGCCACCTTGTTTATTAAGTATTTCTCCCTCTTCTGCAATTTTCAAAACAGAGCAAATTCATTGAATATATTTATATATCTGTGCCTACTCTGTACTTCCTCCTTCATTTAACGTCATCTTAAAAATAAATTTTGGAGTGAATCTTATCTAGGAAAAGAATATCTGTCTCAGGATGACTCTTCATGGGCTAACAGTGAAGTTCCTGTATCCCACATTGTAGCGAGAAAATCGTATCATTACTTTCAAAACTTCATTAAATATGGAATGAGTATATCCATGTTGCCTTCCAAATTGCTGTGTGGTTTTGCATGAACATGCCATTATAATATTTTCCAGAACATTTAATTTTTTTAACAAGTATTTAGGGCTCTCTCGTGCGTTGTTTGAGTTCATGGCAATTATTTGTAATTTATTTTAATCAGAGCCACAGAGAGCTAGTAAACAAGCCCCTCAAGGCTTAGCTTGGAAAAGCTTGAAGAAACTGCTACCATTCCCCTGCCAGGCATCATAAGAAAAGCAAAACTGGGAACTGATAATCTTTACATAATCTCATTTGGAGATTTGGCTGTTTTGTGAAAAACTGTGAGACACATTATAAAGACTATGAGCAGAGAACAAAGGCAGCCCTTGTGAAGAGGTCCTGTTCTTGCTATGATTTCCTGTGACTCACCTGTGGTTCCCTATAAAACCTCCATATACCAACTCATGGCCTTCAAATGACAGAAGCACAGTATTTGAGCCCAACTTTTGCAAAGTAAATTTACTGAGCATTTTTTCAGGTTCTGAGCAAATTATAGCTGGATGTATAAGTGCTGGCATCAGTCTGTAATGTGAATTGCAAGTACAGCTTAACACTTCCAGCTGTGCTAAGGGATAACCAATTCCAGATCAAAAATTTCCTTAATATGACTGTGTGTTTTCATAAAATACATGTTTTCTCTAAATATCCACCTATATATCAATGCTAACCCAAATATCTCTTCCCAGGTAGCAGTTACTACCCTTTTTAACTTTTTTTGTACCAGGAGTAATCTAGAAATGTATGCAAAAGATACGGTAATAGCCATCTGGGTCAGACTAATGGACTTTCCACTCCATGAGTTAATCTCTGAGAATAACAATTTTTCTGAAGAGCAGCAAGCAAAATTCCCGGATATCCCCGAGGCTCCAAAACAAACTGCCAGGAAATAATATCTCCTGGTTTCTTTAATCAGAAATGATCCCAAAGCATAATAACTTCATCCTTCTGAATGACTATGAATTCCTGTTTAATATACTGTGGATGTGTCTTTTGTATCTATACAAGGGTCAATAGCTATCCTGAATAAGGCAAAGTTGTGGAACTCATTGCTCCGAGGTATAACTGAGCTGAAGTGTATGCTTTCAGAATACACATGTCCGCTACTGGTTCTAAATGTCCTGCCTCTTGGTTTGATTGCATATATTCTTGGTGCTGACTTGAATGTATTTTATAGATGTGTTTCTCCAACGCACCTCCCCACAGCAAAAAATCCCAAGGAAGAAGTTTTAAACCCAGTAAAAGAGAAGTTCAGAATTAGTTTTCATTGTTATTCACCTTGCATCTGATGCTGGCAGCATTTAGAAAAATGTTAGAACCCTATTGAGACTAGAAGGAGTGTACAGTACTACACATTACAGGTTTGGGCTTTTTTTTGGGGTGGGGGGCTGGAATTAGTGCTTTTCTCTACCTATTATCTGTGAAATTTTCTTTGTATGTGCTTGCTCAGGTACACTAAGAGCATTGTCCTAACCTGTTCTTCTTTCCTAATCTTTTATTTTGTGTTAACATGTGGATACCTTGGTGCTGAATTTTCTCTTACTTGGCTCTTAATCTTCCCTTTATTTTCTTTCCCCCTAATACTGGAGAGCACTCAAATATGTATAGGAGCAACTGAACTTAGAATTTCTGCATCATTATTTTACGGTTCCTCGTACATCCTTGATAAACTCCCGTGTGTCAATGCACAAGCATTTGCTTCTCTGGACTGTGGAATCTTCCTAGCCTAAATTACCTTTTATTTCAAACCCTCTATTTGAGCCCGTTCACTCAGTGGTTGTAGGAACCGCACAATAACTCTGATAAAATAACGCACCTGGTTTCCTTTGCCTTTATGCATCATATGCATAGGTATTTGAGTTCACCTCTGTCCTGCCATCCATTTCAAAACTGTTGCCATAAACCTTCAGGGTTGTGTGGGCAATCAGGGATGTCAAACCTAGTCTATCAGTATTTCACTTGCCCTAAGATAAAGTTCCTGTGCTAAAATCTTCTCACAGATGGAAACTCTTTATCTTCCCCTGCTACTTCAGCTTTTTCCAGAGGAGAGTAACAGATTTAAGCCTGTATTGTGGCTTTGCACCGGCAGTTATCACCTGAGTATAGTTCATTTCATGCCTCGGAACCTCATTCAAAGTTACTTAGCAAAAGACACCTTGTTTAATCAGGAAAGAGAGGAATAGAAAAGATTTCATGGGAGCAGACTCCAAAGCAGCCTGAACAAATAATCTCTATGTGATACAACAGGTGGGCAGAAATATATTGTTAAAGCATATAGGCAGTTGTAATATCACTTTTATAGATCTTGCAGTTAGGTCTGACTTAAACTACCTTGCAACAGCTAGGACTAAATGAAGCTTTATTTAAGCCTATAGTGACAGGCCTTCAAGAGGATGACGACAAAAGCCTCTTTCTGGTAACCATCTTTGACACAGCCCTGGTTGCAAGCTGGTGAACAAATGTAGCTGCTCTCAAATGAAAGGAATAGCTGGATAAACTCTAGGAAGGTTTTATCCTACATAAGATGAAGGTGATTGTTTATATTAAGATTTAATAATTTTAGAGCAGGTTGGTATTATTTAGACTCAATTTGCTAAAGGAGATTACAAAGGTAGGGAAGCTGTGACACTAGCTCTGTTATCTGGAACTCAAAACTTATTTTGGTAGAACAAAAGAGGAATGCAAGATCAATTCAGTGTGACATCTTGACTTTTTTGTAAGTAAAAAAATCAATAGTTTGAGGCTGGAACTCACTGGTTCTGTGAGAAACCATCACCACCACAAGAAACATACCCTTTCACGGAGAGAATTTGAAATGACAAGCTTCTTAGATAGAAAATGGTATGTAAAGAAAAGTGTGGGTTTTTTTCCCTGTAGTAGAACACAAATTGTTATTTTAAAGGGTTTAAAATTTTTACAAAGCACCTACACGAGTCAGGAAAGCTATTTTTTCCCTCTTCTTGTGCTTCTTACATAGCACAATCAGTCAGAGTTTTCAGGGTGTTATGCATCTTCCTAGAAATAATACAATATTTTATTAATCTACCTTTTCATGGACCTTGCTTGGTGACTGTGCTTATTGTATAAATGCATTGGATTAATAAAAAAGTTGCATGATGTAGACTATCTATGCTAATGCTGATGTTTGACTTCAAAACAATAAGAAATCTGCATGGATTTTAGAAAATGGGACTAGTAATCACAGCCATGATTTCCCTCTTTTTCCTTACATCTTGGATACATCATTTATCTTCTGCTTCTGCAGCTGGTAGCAATTCATGTCTCAAAGGGCTGACTGAGGTTTGCTTTGAGATCCCGCCTAGGGGAGCATGCCAGTTTCGAGCCTAACTTAGATCTTCAGACCCTGGCTAAAGCTCTTCAGGGGCAGAAGACAGCATGTTAGTTTAATCCCCTGTACCCTCTTGTTTGTGTGGCAGGTTGCATAGTGCAGTCTATCTGGTGAGCAGCCTGAGCCTTGGTGCCCCTCATGAGCGACATGGGGAGAGATGTCTCTCAGTGCTTTTGGCTGCCTCGCTGGTGCCTGCTTAGAGAGGTGCACCTCTCAGAGCTGACCTGGAGCACCAGCCTGGGGATGGGGGAAGGCTAGGCTGGCCTTCTGGTGCACACAGCTCCCTAACACTGTGCTGGTTTCTTTCAAAAATTCATTAGTGTATCTCATCTGCAAAGAAGTGTGGCTTTGCATGTATACAGTACTCTTCTCCTTCCATTTGCACTTTGGCATTACAGACTATCAATCTTTGCTTTTCTTTCGTAAACAGTATTGTCTGGAGTTTGCAATGAAATAAAGGAATTCTAGACAAGTTATTTATTCTGCCAGCAGTATTTCCTAGTTTGGCAGAATTTGAAGTAGATGCTGTTACCTGGATGTGTGCTCAGTCAGGTGGTCGTTCTCTGGGTATGAACTCCAGTCAAATTAATTGGACTTTTCCATGCAATGGGAATTTTCTATGTATGAAAATGACAATCATACTGACCTATGACTAAGCAATACTAGTAGGAGTTACGAGTTACAGGTATGCATCTAGCAAATCAATTCTAACATGCAAGTTAAACAATTTTAACATGCAAGTTAAAACGTTTGCACTCGGGCACTATGCAGCAGTCTGTGTTCAGCCGTTCTCCTTGTCCCTAATTCCCACTGTTCATTATCGCTTTTCTGTGAAAAGCTGATGGGCCTGAGTCTATTTTTCTGATATGGAGAACACTTATGCTTGAAATGCTTTGAACTGTTACAAAATTTGGACCTTTTCTCATATGATACCTTTATGACAAAGAAACATACTAAGACAAGGCTCGTGGCAGCTATGTGTTTTTTGCACCTCATACTGCTACAGTGGCAATATCAACGCCTTTGAACAGCATGCACTGTGTTTTCATCTGCCCTCCTCCTCTGTTGGACCTCAGTTCTCTTTATCTGCTTTCACTCTTCCCTGAATACCAGACACCTGACTGACTGAAATATTGAACTGGCGGGAATGTGCCTTTCTGTACCAGAGGGCTCAGCAGACCTCTGGCTGAGGGTTAAAATTCTTAAAATCTTCTGAGCAAAACACTTGAGGGATCAACAGTTTCATTTCCCTCCAGGTCATCTGTGACTGTCCTAGTTCTGCTCCCGTGCCTTGCTGTCTTCCACTCTGTGTTTCTCACGGACTCTTCTCCCTCAGCTCACAGCCAAGGGCTTCCATGAGAGCTCCCTTCGCCTTTCCCTTCTCTGCCTTCACGTCTGCTGAGCTTCTCCTCCTGCCCTCTTCATCTCCTATGCCAGCCCTCCAGCCTAACCTGGCAGACTCACACCTCTGCTTTCAAACATCTTCCTAGCTGATTTCCCCAGCTCTGTTGGTCCCTCTGGAAAATCTCTCTTCACTTCTTGCTGGAGCTGCATTTCTCCCCGACTGCTCCCGCCAATCTCACCAGACTTTCCCGGGAGCATCTTTTCAGTGCCCCTCTGCTCCCCAGGTTCTCCCACTCCCTGCACCTGGCTCTCTGTGGCATTCATAAACATCATGCAATACAGAATGTCCAAATGCCTTTCTTGAGATTTCCATAATTTGTCCAACTCTTACTGGCTTTTAATTTTCAACTTCCAAGGCATACTTAAAGCGGCTATAATTTGCTTGTGTGATCAAATATTTTTTCTGATCACTAGATATTCCCCACTGCCAGGTACGTTTGAAGCCTGATCCTGTGAACTACTGAATTCATAAGATCAAGTATGTAGCATAAATTAATATTTATTAGTCAAGGATCTTGAACATGTTTTTTCGTTGTTGGTTGATTTTTGAATACAGGAGGACTCGATGGGCTAGGATCAAAGAAGATAAATCCTGCCCAGGGCTCATGTTCTTCATTAGATCGTTCGGTTCTGACAAATCATGCAAGAGAAACAGATCCTGATTCATGTGAAGGTGTCTACCATTAAATTAAAAAGCCTCTCGGCAGCAGATTGCTGTTAAAAAACATTTGCGAGAGGAGTGTGTGTGTAACCTTGGCTACCATTTAGCCCATCAGTTGAGAATGTACAGCCACATCTCCTAGTGTTTTGTCCAGGGTTGTGGCATGGAAATTGCCCATAAATACTTTTTCTGTATCAATGCTACTCAGCTTCCTTAGAATGCTGCTAAACTGGGCACTCTTCCCTGGCATTTTCCTCACACTCTCATCTTTCCTAGAATATACTTTTGTGAGAATTAAAGTTAGAGAACAAACACATTTCGTGTTGGCGTTATGATGAAAAACTTGCTACAGAAAACAAATACTTACTTACCTTTGGAGCTGGACTCTTCCTGCAAATAAATCCTCTGTGTGACACAAACAAATGAGGAATATTACCACTGCAGCCCCGGCTTCTCTTGTGTCACAGGGCAGTAATGAAATGCATCCCTGGGTACTTTTTATTTGAAGTGGGGGTAACATAAATCCTTCATCATATCAAGGCTATTTTGAACAGAACCAGCAGCAAGATAAGATCATTTAATGAACTTTGCAGCCCCCTGCCTGAGATGACCATGAAACACAGGCCCCCTCGAGACCGTGCATCCCTCCCACACTGGCAGATACTTCAGAGAGCATGACTTGGCAAAGACTGAGAATTTTCTTTAAAATGCATGCTAGTATTACCCATTTTAATATTCCTCCTGTGAAGCTTGAAAAATTCCACACTACTATCTTAGCTGTAATGGAGGCTGAAATGGTATGACAAATCACATGTGGTTTTGCATTACAGGGTGACTTACAGAAGTATTCAGTACTTTGGAGCTGTTAATATAAGGATGCGTGCTTGATTATGACCTATCACGCAATCTGTTCTCTTCAAGGCAATCGTCATAGGAATTGTCTGTTTGGTTAACATTAGCTGGCAAAATGCATTAAACCAGCACTAGTTTTAGTATTTGGAGTTGTTATAACTCTATTACAGATGAGCACTTGTATCATTACATTTCATTTTCTGATGAAAATATTTTGTAGGTTTGGTTGATGACAGATGTATGTGCTGATCTCAGTTTTCATTAAATGCATCTGCATTGCTAATATACCATATGTGACTGCTGGCTTAAGTAGTATTTATACCATTGCTGATTATTTTAACCTTCCTTTGTTGTAATTTTTCAGACCCCAAGTAGCAAAAGCAGCAGCCATTAGATGGATGTTTTCTGTAGTTCGTATTTACCTATCTTCTCTGCAGTCAGCTTTACAGCAGAAAACCCTGGGCAAAGCCTAGCAGCTGCAGCCATTCTCTGTAAAGGAAAATTTCAACTCTTTCCAAATATTTGTCAATTTGCTTAACTCCATAAAAACATTAAGATATTAACTTTCTTCCATGTGTTGTCCCACCTGATATTGTATGAAACCATAGAAATCAACTCTTTGCTCTACAGGTATGGTAATAACAAAGGTAATGTAGTCTCAGAGTTTTTGATCCTAGATACATGCATGGCATTGAAAAAAAACATATTATAGGTAAAGTTGGTTGCTCTATTTTTGGAAAACCAGATTGAACTCTGGCTGCTTTGGAAATCACAAGCAAATACAATCTGCTGGCTGAATATTAAAATACTAGAGTATTATAAAGACAGGTTGGTGCCCAGGCTTGATACAGCAGTGGTGTTGACCCCCACGGTGCTGCAGAGCAACATAACTGTTTCCTTGCCATTTGATTCAGAGCTTGCATAACTTCCCCTTCTTCCTAAACACATCTAGCTAAATTTACAATAAATCAGAGTTTTGTTTTTTAATGTTATAACGTAGGCAATACCTTCCCTAAACATTTGCAAACATCTGATTTCATGAGGGGACTTCAGTGTCCAGATTTCATCAGACCAGAACAAGTGTTTCCGATGCATTGAGATTTCTGCATTTGTGAAGATTCGATGCCCTGTGTAAAGCACAGCCAAAATGTGATAGACATTACACACTCTGATCATTTGCACTAGATTAGATACATCTTGCATCATACACACTGACTGTATTTCCAATGAACGATTCATCTGTGCATTCATAGTAGCCTCTTATGCAAGATGAATGGATACCCAGCATTCAGAAATCCTGGACAGAACTAGTATTCTGCTGGGCTACCCATATCTGAAGAAACAGTCAGGTGACAGATGACTGGAAAGACGTAGTTCACCCTCAAAAGCAAGGCAGCTGTCAAGCAAGCCTGTATGTAGTGAAAATTATTTAGACTGTTTCTGTACCTCAGCCTTTGTTTACTTCATAAGTAAATCTTAGAGCCGCTTACCATAACCTGCTTGTATGACAGCGGTCATCTCTAGTTTGCAAAAGTTGTTGTAAACACCTGCTTAATGTCGTTAGCAGGGACCACAGAAGAATCTGTAAAATGACTGACAAAGTGCAAACCTTTGGAGGGCCTGAGGTGTTACTTATCTGCAGTGGTCAACTTCTGCCCTGGTGTTCTGACTGTGTGCTGTTGCTCTTGTGTGGGAGAGTTGGAAATAAAAGTAGCAATTAGCTCTTACTCTTACACAAGTAATCCTGGTACATTTTGGCTGCATTTTGTCAGTCTGGCCCCTTCACTCTGTGTGTGTTCTTAGACCTGATGCTAAAGAGAAGGAGGTGAAAGGAGAAAATGTTATACAAAATCTACAAGAACTTGCTAATCAAGTAAACATCTCATGCCTCTTTTCTCTTTGATGCTAGAGAAAATAAAATCTGAAGAGGCAAGTTTTTAAAGCAGATACTGCACTGTGTTGCTGGGGTGGCTTGCTGTATTCACCATGCATCTGGTATTCACACCCTTCTCATTCTTAGTTGATGCAATGGCAGTCAGAAAGTTATGAGGAGAGATTTCTGTCACTACTGGACCTTGTCCTCAGTGGTCCAGGAGCAGCACAGGTCACAGCAGTTTTAGCAGCCCTCTCCAAGCTTTACAAATTCCAGAATGAAGGAGATAACTCAGATGGTAAGCAAGAGCCTGATCAGTTTAGGTGTCTATCTTCCCATGAAAGCTGGTTGTTGACTGGTTTTGATGTTTCTGTAAATATTTACAGTGTGAGGTTTTTAAAATCTGCCTTTGAAAACCATCAGATTGGGTCCTTTAATAGGTACTCCTTTAAATAGTACTCCAACATAAGACAGCAGGCAGGATGTCCCTTGATGAACTGTCCTGCAGCCCATGCCATGTGTCTGTGCAGAGACAGAGTGTTTCCCTGTTTCCCCTGTTTCACAGGCGCTGATTTGAACCCTGCTATGCTGTGCTGGCAACTCTGAAAGTGCATCTGGAGGAGAAAAGTCTGCTTAGAAGTTTGTAGCCCTGCCTGCTGGGTATGACACTGAGTGTTGGATTAAAGTATATGGGGAAAATTGTCATGACTGGACAACTTAATGGGTCAATTCATTTCACTGAAGTTTTCAAAACCATTTTTCCTCTCTTGGCCTGAGCCTTGGATTGGGCAGTGAGAAAGCAGCAGGGACTTGTTTAAATAACAGAAAAAAATCAAGATTAAGTAGGAACTGGAATTCAACTATACACACAAGAGTACCTTTTATCTACACTGGATTTTTCCTATGAGTGCATTCTGGATGGTGCATACATCACATCATCCATGCCTATGACACACAATTGTTTTCTTTGTAATACCTCTTATAGGACAATCTCAAGGTCAGTAAAGCAGCAGATTGAAGAGCTGACATGTTTTATTAGCTGAATGAAACTTCTTATTGACACTACTTACTTGACATCTGAAACATTTATAGAGGTCGTTTAGCGTTTATTGCAATCGTGATACTGCCTTTGTGACATAGACCAGAAAACTTAGATATGTAAGATCCACTAGTAACTTTTGGTAATTCTCTTGTTAGTTGCCTGCAGCTTTTTCGTGATTCTATTTTTCCAGGAATGTAAAGTTTTCAAGCAGTTTAAATTGCATCAGGCTGAAATTTACCCGCTGGAGCTGCTAGATACACAGATGCTTTCCCATGGAAGTGTAATTAGCCTGGCTCCTTGCACTGCAGGGGGGAATTCTGCTACAAAGGAAAGAAAAGGCTGCTGCTGTCACCTGCTCTCTCTCAGCATTTCCATGTGTTTGAAACTACCTTAAAGTCCACAGCAAATGAACTTCTATAGGGACCTGTCCAGAAATGCTTCTATGATGATGTGTTGAATTTGCCTGCAAATTCGACCTGGATGTTTTTCCATCTTGCTATGGCACCGCCGTTAGGAACTCAATTGCTCTAGACACCCTCAGGCATCAGTTTAATGAGTGCTGGAAAGAGGTTTTTGATCCTCTGTTAAAGTCAGCCAATGCAGAGTGTGCTCCAATGCACATGCTGTTTGAGATGGGGTCCGGGCTGTTCTTCCCTCATACAAACCATGGAGAGGGAACAGTATCTCAGCGGGGTAATGCAGTCTTCTGTGTAAGTTTATAGCATTACACTTCCTATCTAGCCTAATTTTAGGTGCTTGAGTTAGACAAATTTAAATGGGATGAACTGGAGCTGTTGGAAACTTCAGACTTGCTGCTACAAAATTAATGAAGGTCCACAGATACTTTGTTATTGGTATCAGTTTCCATGGGATGATGTCAAATACTTTGGTGATAGGGAAGTAGGGAGCTAAGGCAGCATATTAATTGCATGGCTCTTTCTCTTCTCTTAATATTTACCAGAACTTAAGGGTCTGACCCTTCTGTGCCTATACTGTTTTCTTTATGGAAGCTCAAGTCTTCCCCAAGATCATCTTTGGATAAGGTTGAACAATTTTACTTGGGAAGAAGGTCAAGTAAGAATAAGTATGAATAAGGTCCGTATACATCCCTGTTTACTTTTACAAGTAAAATTCATGGTCATGAAAAAATCTGCGGTTGGAGTCCCTGTGTAAATACCTCAGGGATGGAGTAGCTGAACCCCAGTTTTAACTCAACTAAAACTTGACTTAGTATCAAGGACAGACGTACTTAGATGTACTCACTTTCCTTCTACCAGTGTATCAGAGGGAAGGGATGTGACCGCATTACATCTCAGGGCACCTCCGTGCTGCCCTACAGTGCTTTACTACGGCAAATTAACCAAACTGAGCAGCAGGCTGTATTTTGCTGCTTCTTGGCTCCTGTTAATACTTTATCAGTTAGCATTAAAAAGACAGCCCAGACTTTATTCTGGCTGGCCTGAGACTAAGGAGAACATAAATGTGAGATCTGAGGGCCCATCCTGCCTCTTATGTGTGCTTCCTGGAAAGAAATCGGATTTTAACTCTTACACTCAATCCAGTAATGAAAAGTAATGTCGGATGTGAAAGGTTGTCACCAACATGTTTTTTGTAAACACTGGGACCTAAACTGACCATTAGCTCTTAGAAGCTGCCATTATAAAAGTCTGTGACTAAAACAGTTCTCAGTGAGCAAAGATTGCTAGCAAGATTACAAAGGTACCGGCTATGTGTTAAGTAAAATTTAAATCATGGCAGATTAAGATCACATATTTACAAGAGAGCAGGGAGTGGCCCAGACTATTACATAGTAGTAGACATCAGCATCCCTAGCACGGCAAAAGCTCTGCTCGTTTAGTTGCAAGACCTGTTATGTGAATAGTTTGGAGACACAGATCTGTCAGCTGTGAAACAGCAAAACTTGAAGGAGGGATGAAAGCAAATAAAAAAGTTTTTCTGTTCATTTTCCTTTGCATTAGTGCATATAGCTAATGCAAATTAGTCTAGATAATAAATAGTTTTAAATGTGAGTGCTATGGCAAATTATACCACTTGGACCACTTCCTAAGTATGGATTTAAATGCCTAATATTATGTACCAAGAGTTGAAACTTTTGTCCATAGGACCACAGTGACTTCAAATGGAATAAAAAAAGGAAATGATATGTTACATTGGCTAAGAACATTTTTCTGAACAGGAGCAGAGTCAGTTCTTTCCTTGCCTGTTGCATACACATACATTGCTGATGAAATTTAAAAATGTTTAATGTGTCAAACATATCAATCACAGTCATGTAAGGAGCCATTATATCCCTAGCAAGTACCAAAAGAACCTTCACAAAATGTATTATCCACTGTCTTTAACTTGAAGACAAAAGTTCTTCAGTATAAGTTTGACCTATGCTAAAGTTGCTCTGGAGTTGAATTATCCACAAAATAGTTTTAGCTGAGCAGACATTTAAAATCTCTCTTTGGAGGAAATTGAATACAAGATTGAATAGGCTCAGAAAATTCTTCACAACCATATCAGTGTGTAGGGGTGTTCTCAAAGCACATCCCTGCACTTGTTTGATCTCTGCTCCTTGGACTATCATCTTGTCTCCCTTCCTCTTCATCGTGTACACAGAAGTGTCAGTGGAGAGACATGGGTGATGGTCACTAAATGCTCTGCTCCTGACCCGTGTTTGTTTCACTCTTGTGATGCTACTCTGCAGCTGAGCAACTTGCTGTCTGCATAGTGGAGATTAAGTCTTGATGGATGAAACACACAGTTCAGATATGGGAGAAAGCCACCAGGAGGTGGGCCAAGAATACCTTTGACAGAAAAGACCAGTCTGCTGTTTATTACTCTAGCTACAATTCTGGATGGATGCCACCCCTGATGAAGTGTCAAACTGGTAACAATGGACCAGGAGAAGGTACTCAACAACTATTTTTGCCTCAGCCTTCACTAGCAACCTCTCTTCCCACACCACAAGGAAAGCATTGCACCCATTTTTAAAAGGGGTAGAAAGGAGGACCCTGGGGACTTCTGACCTGTCAGCTTCACTTCTGTGACTGGGAATTTCATGTAACAGAGCCTTCTAGGAGCTATGCTAAGGCACATGGAGGACAGGGAGGTGATTTGAGACAGCCAGCAAGGATTCACCAAGGCCATGTTCTGCCTGACCAACCTAGTGGCCTTCTACGATTGAGTGACTACGATCAGTGGACAAGGGAAGAGCTACATATGTCATCTACCTGGACTTCTGTACGGCCTTTGACACGGTCCCCCACAACATCCTTCTCTCTAAATTGCAGAGATACGGATTTGATGGATGGACTGTTTAGGGGGTAAGGAATTGGCTGGAAGGTCGCATCCAGAGAGTACTGGTCCAGATGGAGATCAGTGACGAGTGATATCCCTCAGGGGTCCATACTGGGACCAGTGATGTTTAATATCTTTATCAATGACATAGACAGTGGGATCAAGTACACCCTCAGCAAGTCTGCAGATGACATCAAGCTGAGTGATAGAGTTGACACACCCGAGGGATGGGATGCCATCCAGAGGGACTTGGACAGGCTTGAGAAATGGGCCCATGTGAACCTCATGAGGTTCAGCAAGGCCAAGTGCAAGGTCCTGCACCTAGATCAGGACAACCTTCGCTATAAGTACAGGCTGGGGGAAGAAGGGGTTGGGAGCAACCCTGCGGAGAATGGCTTGGGAGTACTGGTGGGTGAAAATCTGGACATGAGCTGGCAATGTGCACTTGCAGCCCAGAAAGCCAACCATATCCTGGGCTGCATTGAAAGAAGCATGACCAGAAGGTCGAGGGAGATGATTCTGCCCCTCTGCTCCGCTCTGGTGAGACCCCACCTGCAGTACTGCATCCAGCTCTGGAGTCCTCAGTACAAGAAGGACATGGACCTGTTGGAGCAGGTCCAGAGGAGGCCACGAAGATGATCAGAGGGCTGGAGCACCTCTCCTATGACGAAAGGCTGAGAGAGTTGGTGTTGTTCAGTCTGGAGAAGAGAAGGCTCTGTGGAGACTTCACTGCAGCCTTGCAATACTTAAAGGTGGCTTATAAGAAAGACGGGGACAAGGTTTTTGGTAGGGCCTGTAGCAATGGGACAAGGGGTAATGGTTTTAAACTAAAAGAGGGTAGATTTAGACTGGACATAAGGAAGAAATTTTACCATGAGGGTGGTGAAACACTGGAACAGGTTGCCCAGAGAGGTGGTAGATGCCCCATCCCTGGCAATATTCAAGGTCAGGTTCGATGGGGCTCTGAGCAACCTGGTCTAGTTGAAGATGTCCCTCTTTATTGCAAGGGGCTTGGACTAGATGACCTTTAAAGGCCCCTTCCAAACCAAAAATATTCTATGACTCTATGATTCTATGATTCCATCTGACAACAGAGTTTAAGGACAACCTTCTTCTGCTACGTTTGCAGAAGATTTAATAACTTCATTAAATGAAGCAGTAAAATTGGAAACTTCCAAATACAGAAAGATTATTTATGTCTGAAAGAGATATATAAGCAGCAGGAAGCAATATACTTTTTGCTTTCCTCCTGTGTTTAGAAATTGTTTGTCTTGAATGGAAGACTATTCTTGTCAGTGTTCATGTCACTTTTACTTCTGATCAGGACATCATAGTACCCGCTGGGCTTCACTATTCAGCAAAGAAGATGTTTCCTGTGCTCCTTCCTGTTCAAAGCAAGTCCTTTTTTCTTCCCCTCTCTCCAGTCCTCTCTATAGACTAGCTGCTCAAAGTTTCTGGCCATTATGTTGTACTTATACATACAAGCCTACCGTATCAATCTCTCTGGGAAGCTACCTATTGTAATGTGACAAGAGAACATGGCCCTAATGGACTGTATTTTGTATTGATTGCCTTCTGGCTTTGAATACAATTAATGTTATATATTTCGACTTTCAAGAAGATCTCGGGGATTAATCAGTCTCTGACTTTCTTGTCAGTCAAGTGCCCTCATGGATGAGGACATTGGATAACTGTGAAGTTCCTAGTGGAAGTGCATTAATTTGAGTGCTTCCGACTAGTATGGTGAAGACTTGAAAGTGGGGAAATCTCTGAGAAGTCCTTGATTGGGTTGTCCTCCTGTTATCTTGGTCCGAGCATCTGCTCTTTTTTCAAACTGTGCCACAAGTCATGTAGATATTCTTGGGGCCTTGCAGTTGGCAGCCAGAACACACTTTTATGAGTCATGAGTGCATAGCACCTCTGAAAATGAAAAGCCACAGGGACAAAGGAGACCGTTGATGCAGAGAGTGCAAAAACTCCCTCTTACATGTGTCAGTGTTAAGGTAACTATGTAAAGCAATGGCCCTATAAAAGAAATAGGCTTGAAATAGTAACCTCCTTCAATATAATGTAAGCCCCATGAAATCAGTACCAATGGCTTCTCTGATCCTGGCAAGAAGGCTGCCAGCACTGAGAATGCAGCTTGAATCCCTTGTAACTCCCCCATTTGACTTCATATTCACAATCTTGTGTAGGCAGTTGAGAGACATATGTGATCCTCATCACAAAAATAGATCTTGTTGATGTTCATCCTTTGCAGGTGTCTTCCAGTCGTCCTGACACTGTTTCTAAATTGATTTTTTGAAGACTTTAAGGGAGTAGAGCATTTATTTTCAATGACATTGGAGCTTTTTGAGGAATTTGATTGGAGGTGCCTTCCCTTCACACAGGTGAGCTCCTATTATATTTCTGGAAAGTGACTGCTCTTATAAGACCACTTCCACCTTTTCTGCCATGGTTTCCCCATTAGCTGGTCTAAAGTTATCTAATAGCAGCTGTGTGAGGCTGGGTCCTTAAGCTGTTCCTCTAACTAGCTGCACTAGGTGACTGATGGACCAGGGCAAAACATCTAAGGTTACATGAAATGTGCAAATCTAACAGTCATGTTAATGACTCCTTCTTCAAGTCATACATGCCCCATACCCTGTGACTTCACATCTGTTGCCGTGATGTATTCGCATGTGTTTTGCAGATGACACCAAGCTGGGTGGGAGTGTTGATCTGCTGGAGGACAGGAAGGCTCTACAGAGGGATCTGGACAGGCTGGATCGATGGGCCGAGACCAACTGTATGAGATTCAACAAGACCAAGTACTGGGCCCTGCACTTTGGTCACAACAACCACATGCAATGCTACAGGCTTGGGGACGAGTGGCTGGAGAGCTGCCTGTCGGAAAAAGACCTGGAGGTGTTGGTCGACAGCCAGATGAACATGAGCCGGCAGTGTGCCCAGGCGGCCAAGAAGGCCAACAGCATCCTGGCCTGTATCAGTAATAGCGTGGCCAGCAGGACTAGAGAAATTATCATCCCTTTGTACTCCGCGCTGGTGAGGCTGCACCTTGAATACTGTGTTCAGTTTTGGGTCCCTCACGACAAGAAGGACATTGAGGTGCTGGAGCGTGTCCAGAGAAGAGCAACAAAGCTGATGAAGAGCCTGGAGAACAAGTCTTATGAGGAGCGGCTGAGGGAGCTGGGGTTGTTTAGTCTGGAGAAAAGGAGGCTGAGGGGAAACCTTATTGCTCTCTACAACTACCTGAAAGGAGGTTGTAGCGAGGTGGGGGTCGGTCTCTTCTCCCTGGTAACTAGCGATAGGAAAAGAGGAAACGGTCTCAAGTTGCACCAGGGGAGGTTCAGGTTGGATATTAGGAAGAACTTCTTCACTGTTAGAGTCGTTAGACATTGGAACAGGCTCCTCAGGGAGATGGAGGTGGTCAAAAACCGTTTAGATGTGACTCTTTGAGACATGATTTAGTGGGTTTAGTGGGCATGGTGGCATTGAGTATACAGTTGGACTTGATGATCTTTGAGGTCTCTTCCAACCATAATGATTTGATGATTCTATGATTCTATATATCTCAGCATTCTTGAACTTCACTAGAACGGATGCTCCAGGAGTTAGTTCATCTTGAGCTATGGGGAATCTGGCCTTTCCTTTCCAGATCCAGCTTCTGGAGTGGATTTCCAGGCTTATGGTCTCTGTACAACCAGTTATGCTGGAGAAATTTGAGGTTAATTTTTAACCAGCTAACTGCAAAAATGGTTAAAAAATATTACTAGTCATAGATTCTGGGTTGTTATTCCTGCCTGAATCACAAGTGCTGTTAGAGAATAAAAAGGAGACCAAAGAAATGTGCTGTAAGCCAGTCTGGGGAGAAGCATAGACCTTTCAACCAGAATTAAATCCTACCCGCTATCTATAAAGTCATCTGTCACTAAAATCAGCCATAGCTAAAAAATCCCTTCCTATTATGTTATGTTTCTGATGGTGAGATTAAGGATGGGGAGTAGCATTTACCAGGCTTTGAAGTATGTTACTGCTTCTGCATTTCTGCTTTCCCAGACCGCTCCTTAGACCTGCCCTTTAAACAAGAAATTTAAGTAACTTTTCTTTTAAGGAAGACTGGCTATCAGAGCTGGTCTTTGCCTATCTTATCTTCAGGCTGTTCCTGCAACTCAGCTCGCTTGGCTTTTCTTGGTGCCTTTTCTTTAGAGAAGGGTTAGAAATCAGATCTCAGATCTTTTGAGTTTAAACTGAAGCTGTAGTAGAGGCTGGGCTCTGTAGGTGATGGTCCTCCACAGATCTGTGAGCACTTGTCATGCGCCAGCTAGAAGCATTTCGGGCAGGAAACACTTTTGTATTTTGCAAGTGAGGATGAGTTGACTATACTATTTGGAAATGAAGCATCAGCACTTGCAGAATGTATATGGATTTGCAGGTAGATTTTGGCGGGGAACGAATAGGTAGTGAGACGATATTGTATCAATACACAAGAAGACTCTTGGCAGAAGAGACACATACCTGTGGTTTTTTACTGCATTTTGTTTAGTGGTGGCACAGGTATGGTGTTAGCCTAGTTGTACTTGTAAGGATTTTGTATGGAGTTGGAAAATGGGCATCCAGCATAGATTTTTCCTCAAGTCATTAAAAGAAGGCAGTTCACTGATCAGAGCACCATACAATTTTTCCTGACCTTAGTGTTTCTGTGATTGCAGTACACTGGCATAACTAAAGTACCAGTGTCTTTTTACTCTTAATTCCTGAGAAGGTTATCACAGGCAGAGCTGTTTACCCATAGCTTTTTCTAAGGCTAAAGCAACCCTTCAGTTTGCCTAGCAGCAGTTCTCTTCAGTATTCAGGAGCAGAATGATACAGTAAAGGAGACCAGGCAGCATACACCACAGTACCTGTTTCAATACATTTTGAATTATTAAAGAAATATTTTTATTGTAGCTAAGATAATCACATAATATTAAGGTCAGTCCATGAGAGTGTTAAGGAAAAACAATAAATGCAGAGATAACTAATTTATCTCTTGGGAATGTTATTTCACGCACTGATACATTCTCCTCTTTAGCATAAATCTATAAAGCTGAATTCTGTGAAGTGCTTTAGTTAACCTGTCATTATGTATTTATTTATGGTGTACCCAAATGATATTATCAAAATACAATACTCTATTTTCTACCTCCACTCTATAAAATGTTCCAAGATCTGAATATTTATACAAAATAGTGATTTTTGAAAAGAAGTGTTTTCAAGCCTATTTTGTGTGTGTATCTTGGCACACTGTCAAACTTTAATTGCCAGCAGCCAGGCAAAGCATGTACTCTTGAAAAGTAACAAGTCCCTGTTACTTCTTTTCATCTGGCTATCTGATAAAACTCCTTTAAAATTAGTATTCAGCACCTCAGAATCTATGCACACAGGGCTGATATAATTTGTCTTTCTGACACACTTAACCCAGCAAGTGGGTTCCTGGGCCTCTTTGATAGAACAGTAAGATTAAAGGTAATTATTTCACTTTCTGTAAGTCTTCACACAGTGGTACAAGAATCACTCCTCATCCCTGCAGTAGGTTGGATCACATTTATTCGCTCGCTGCAAGTTTGATTTAACATGACTGGAATAGTGATATGAAAAGCACTTGAAAAAAGAATGTAATAATGCCCATAACTTTAGTTCTGTGATAACCTTTATATTTTTACCAGCCTAAGATTTTCTTTCTCTTAATTGCTTAGGAAAATTTGTCTCTCATTGATTCTGCAGTAAATGTACGAACAGCCTTTGCCAAGTGCTGACAATATACTCAGCCTTAGTACGTGCAGTGAGATATATGGTTTGTAGACAAAGTACCAGGTAATAACAGCTTCATCTTTCAAAAATTACATTTAAAAACTTGACACCTTGCGTTCAAATACTTGCTGTGGTTTGCTTTGGGTATGTTAGGTTTTATCAGCAGTGTGAGGCTCAGGAAGTCATTCATTAGGGCTACATTCAGTCTCACACTTGCATCTGACTGCAAAGTTAGGAGTCAGTGTTATTAACTTCTAATGACGCCATCTCCTGGTGAGTGGTGCCTGTGTTGGTGGTGTGATCTAGGAGCAGTACAGAGAAGATGGAAAATAAACAGCAAAACCAACAGGGCTGATAAAAACATGACTGAAGTAGGAATGTGTGCACACTAAGGGTTTTGCCTTGGAGTATGGAGCCAGAATCTGCGGTGACAGATACTTTGTTAACTGTCAGAAAGTAATCCATCAGTATTTGTCAGTTGCTAAGGGCAGTTCATTCTTCCCATCCAGTTGTACAGTTCCTAGGACAGCAAAATCTCAATCCTGGTCAGGGCTTGTAGGCACTCTGCTAATAATAATAACCGTGTTTTATCACAGTGATGTTGCTTGCAATTCACATTCATGGCTTTTAATGTTATTGTTCGAAATAAATCAGTGCACACATTGCTAATAATGTCTCATCTTCTTTGCTCCATTTCTTTGGGCTTTCTCTTTCTTCACTGGTAGCACCTTCAGTGATTGTGGCATCAAAGCCTGCTCCAGAATTGCCTTCATTCACTGGGCACGTACGTGCACACACCAATGTGCCTGTAACACTGCCAGTTCATTGGCTTGATAGACTTTTAATAAACAGCCTCTCTGCAAATACTGGATGAATATAAATATTTAATGCTCATAATGAACAGCATCTTTGTCTCCTGGTGAAAGATACACTGGCTGCATTGGGGTACCTCTGTGTAAAACAGTGAAAATGGCTCTGACAGTCCAACAAAGTGATGGGACTGAGTGTCTTCCCATGTGATCCTGTGGGCGATCACGTTACTGGTTATTCTTGCTTCCATAATGGAATGAACTTGCTACACTTTTCATTGTAGTGTATAGTTTTGTATCTTAAATTATGCCCCTTTTTTTTTTTTTTCCTGGAACTATTACAAATTTCAATATCCTTTACAAACTGAACATGACAAAATGGCATGTAACCTTCCATTAATGGTGTCAGTATTGCCAAATACATAATTATATTTTCTCTTGTCCCCACGGGATGTTGTACTGCTTATACATTGTAACAGGAATTCATGAGCAAATTTTCTGCCCATTGACATTTAGTTCTTTTCATTGTCTCTGTATTTCCAGGTTGCTGTCTTCTTTTGAAAATACAACCTACAATCTTTCTAACTAATGAACTAAGCTATTAACATTAAAGCAGTGATTATGGAACCAGTTTTGGCTTGCCTAACTGTGGGCTCCCCTTCAGCTTTGCTGCATGTCTCTGCCACATCCCTGTGTCAGTAGAGATGGTCTAGCTGAAAATTAGGCCAATAAAATCAGAGAAGAAAATTTTGGGTGGGACAGTGAGTGGATCTGACTGACAGCATGGCTGTGCCTGATACCAGTAGAAAGACACATGTCTTTGTGGCCTTGTTATCACCTAAAACTACTTGAGAAAATTGCAGCATTGGGTATAGACTTTGCACCTGGAATTAGCATTTGCTACCTAGTTTTACCTGCATAGATGATTCCCTGTTGGAGCTGTTGAACTGGAGGTTGGTCTACGTATATTTTAGCACTGATGTCTTACTGTTGAACTTTTGCGGTTGCTTTTGGTTAGCATCACTCATGACAGGCGTATCACTAAGAGAGTGTGCTCAGATAAAAGGAGAACACAGGACAGGAATGTACTGAATTGGCTTTTATTGCATATTATTGCACTGCTGGAGATGTTGTACCGCACAGTATTTCTTTACAAGTCTTTTTTTCCACTAAGTTGCTACTCACATGTGCACACAGAGCTGGGGTATAGCGTCTGTGAAGAACAGTGGAAGGGGAGACACAGAGGAGTGAGCACACTCCTGTACTTCTTGGTTCCTCTGAAGACTGATGTTAAAAGCAATAGGAAATTTTCAGCTGTGTTACCAATAGGCATCAAAAATGTTACTGACTAAATTTAGCAAACCAAGACCAGAAGAGCAGACAGGAAAACGGAGGTCAATTCATTTTCAGCATCACATGGCCTTCATAATCTTCTTTCAAAGCTAAAGACAATGTTTATTGACACTTTGTTTTCCAACTGGGATTTCCTTCTTGTACAAGAAGCAGCTTCATTACTGACGCTGCATTATACATGTTTGAGGTGAGGGAACATAATGTTGTGACTGAAAGAACAAACCTGGCTTGTAAAGAATGGGACTTAACAAGTCTGTTAATATTCCTTCTTTTCTCAAATTTTTTGGTCCAAAACCCAATCTTTGGCAGAGGCCGTGTACAAAGTCAGGTGGGAAGGATTTTGACACCTATTCTTTTTGATCCTGACTCTCTGCTTGTTCTGTTTAAAGATGCTCTTGCAAAGATTGTCTTTCCAAATTGTACCACTTCTTCATCTTTAATTAAATTTTTCATGGTACTCCTTTCCATATTTTTTGGAAAGATGTCACCTTGGTGATAGGAAAACAGGAAGGACAACTTTCTCCACAAAACTTTTTAGAATTTGACTAGGCAGTTTCTGTCAGTACAAGAGCCAGAACTGTTTCATTGGTCTATATATGAGATTTCCTCCTAATTAAAATGTTTTGAAATGCTTTACAAGTAGGACAAGTCACATAAAGCTTTCTGTTTAGTGGGCAGATACAAGCATCATATTGAAGAAAAAGGGCAAAAGACGCACTGCTAGTAAGGGATGCAGGATATTATGTGCCATGCCCATAAAGGAAGTTACAAGTTCTGCACTCCTGTGCTGTCTGATGACAGAAAACTCTGTACAGATGGGTTGAAAATGTCTCTCATAGTTCTGCCAGACCCAGTCTTGTGACCTGGGGCCTCATGTGTTATATGTATACTTCTGCTCACAAGCCTCCGTGGCTAGTGAAAGGTCACCAGGTATGCCCCAGGCAACATGTGAAGCTCAGAGAAGTATCTTGGCTGGCAGAAAAAGTCCAGATCTTCTGAGTCCATGGGGCCAGCTGCCAGGAGGATCAGCCAGAACAATGTGCCTCCTCTAACTAGCGGGACTAAAGTGTCGATGCCTTTCTGGCTGTTTGCTTTTGAGTCTTTACCAGTGCTTCTGTCCTGGTGGTACATTCTCAGCATTTCATCCAGATATTATCATACATGTAATATCTGAACTGAAGCCTCACAGGCAGGTTTATAAATTGTAGTTTTGTAAAGATGTGGTTGGGCTGCAGCAGATGAAGACAGCTGCTAATGAAAGTTATTGCTGTGCCAGCGTGTACCTGAAGACAAATGCCAGGCCTAACATGCATAAGGCATCTGGTTTTATTCTAGTGGCATATGGTAGCTTCACACCCTTAACAAGAAGTCACCCTCACAGCAGTATCAGCCAAAGGCAAGGTCAATCAGCCAAATGTGAAGGGAATTACATGTTTTAATGTCTTCTCTGACCAAGGATGTGCTTTGCAGTCACAAGGAGTACTCATGACATTTGGGTAATTTTGCAGAGTGCAAGTATACAGCTGCTTGATCGTTGTTAAGTCTCCCATACCTGACTGTGCTGCAAAAAGGTGAGACAGGCAGTGAATTACAGGCAATGATTGCAGGATGACTAGATAGACCTCCACAAGACATACACCTATAACTTGCAATTCACAGGGCTGCTCAGTACATCAGCCAGCCTGCTGTACTATATCACCCTTCCAACAAACAGAAGCCAAAATATAAAGTTACTATACACTTGCTCAGGCACATGAAACCGGTGGGTGTAATGATCCAGACACATAGCCTGCTTACACAGTGTAAGAGTCAATGAAAGACAAATAACAAAATGTGTGTGGGTAGACCTTAGCAATCTTAAATATGCCAATTAAAAAAAAACCCAACCTCTGGATAAACAAATGTGGGAAATTACTTCTGATTCTGTTTTGGCTGGCTTGAAAAAAAAGGCCTTTTTCACTAGGTGAAGGAGGGCTATTGGCACCTATGGGCACCATTAACACTTCTCAAGGACAACAGAAATTCATCTCTCCTTGCTAGGAATAAAGTCACCTTGAGAGATAACCATCAGATACTCAAAGAGCGGAATGAGTGACACTTTCTCAGAGCATCTGGTGTCTGCAAGACAGTTTTTCAGGTTTGTATGAGGAGAACTTGGTGCACTGGATGGTCTTTATGCACAATGAATCACTTTCAAATGGGCAGCACATTAAGGGCAGATGGCAATATCCTCCCTGCGGATCTGTGCCAGGCTGCGGAGCTCCAGCTCTGCCAGGCTGCGGAGCTCCAGCTCTGGGGGCTTTTGGCCACCGAGGAGGCAGCCTCCACCACCACGCTGCTCCCCTGGTCTGGTCTGAGGTCCTTATCTGTGGCATGCCCCGAGGAGTGGTGAAGGCTGGAGCCATTGCAGGGGTGAAGCTGTGGAGGCCAGTCATAGGCTATGCCATTTGTTTTAGTTTTGGGAGTCAAATGCGACGAGCGAAAGCTCTAATGGCTCTGGGGCCTGTGAAACATTTGATAAATATTTCTCTTTGAAGGTCTTCCCCCTGCCCAAACGTCGCTGCATATAGAGAGGGCACATGCATGAACTTGTGGCAACAGATGCCTATTTTGCTGGGACGTGGCGTGTTTGACGGAGTGGCCTATAAAGAGTTAGCATGAGGCTGGAGAGCAAGCATTGCTGTTTGCTATAAACAAACCTTACCAAAGTGCCTGTAATTGCTGTGTTAGAAGGCTAGCCAGGCCTACATGGTAGCAGGGGAGGAAAATAATGCTTTCTTTTATCTGTTCTTGCAAACAGCTGGAGACAGATAAAAGCGGAGACAGTTTTAACCTAAGCAAAGATTGTAACTGTGTGCTTTACTTTGTTCCCCAGTGCTTTCTGTTATCCTCCTTCTTAGTTTTATTTTTATTTGCGAATGAGACTATGCATGGGACACCTTCTGAATGCTTTTTCTTCTTTTTCCTCTTGTTTTTTTTCTTTAACTTAAGGAGATAAACTGTTTCTCCTCAAACTCAACTCCTGTGGCTGCCTCTGCTTCAGAGGTATGCAGGGACAACAGACTCTGTGCTCCATTCTGCCTTCTCACGGCAGCTTCCAAAGCCCTGACACAAAGAACAGACAAACATCTTCCACAGCTAACCATCACTGAGGATATGTTTTGCCATAGTATGGTAGATGTAAAACAGTCCTGAAGCAATTTTCAGATTTTCCAGTAACACAGCATGCAATGACATAAGATAGAGAGAGAAAAGGAACTGTTATCTTAAAAGAAAACAAACAAACAAAACCCTTCTATTACTTCTTTCAGGTACACAGGAGAAAATTTTCAAATCTTGTCATTCAGAGTGAGTAGAGATTCACACTGACATTAATTAGAATCACTTACTGAGCTAAGTTCCCCATGCAATGCTTTGAAACTGTAGAAACTCTACCTTGCTGCTTCTAATTAGATGCTTTGGACTGATGTTTTGGTACAGCAGGAAAATGTTGGTTTGATAGACTTTTCAGTTGCTTTAGTTCTTCAAATAATACTGGTCCAATAATGTACAGCTCCATCAGGATGACTCTTGCAGGCACAGAGGCTCATCTACATAAGGAGATATTCCAGATCGGCTTTTCCTGATTAAATCTGCTGTGGATGTTATTGCATCAGAAATAGCTCTTCTGTTGTAAAACTTGTATTA
>NW_009622758.1:50492-50711 GCF_000690535.1 Cariama cristata
TTCGTTAATTGCAGTCTTTTATGGCTCTGTATGTTTTCTGCAGGGATAAAAAATAAGTATTACTTCAGATATATTTTTACTGTACTATGTACTTTCCACATATCTCACTGCTTTCCTTCAAAAAGTAAAGTCTATTTGAAGCACATTACAAGCTGTATTGCCTACAGACTTCTCAGGTATGCTTTATGGCAAGCCAAGATGTTTTCACAATGGCATTCC
>NW_009622758.1:51069-55835 GCF_000690535.1 Cariama cristata
GTACTTGACATGAGTATGCTTTTACACAATGAGTCCCCATAAAAGTCTGTAACTGAATAGGCATAGATTCAAAGGCAGCCACTATATTATGTCATTTGTTGGTGATGTGTCCTTCTCTGCTTAATAACTGGATTGTTGTCTTGGTTTGTGGCACCAAAGAAATTAATAAATTTTAAAGATATACTTAACTTTTAAAAGTAATCAAGAATTTTATATATCAATACTGTCTTTTAAGACAACAAAATTATAAATCTGATTGTTTCTATGCAGTAGCTCCACATTCAAAGAACAAGGGTACAGTTTAGAATTCTATTTGCAATTTTTATTTTTTTTTAAACAAAGTTTCTGGTGTTTTATAAACTTGCATTACAAATGCAGTTACACGTTCCAAACTTTTTTTATTTTACAGCCTAGAAATACTCATACTTAAATAGTATATAAATCAAGATAGTTTTCCTATAGAAAAAGTTTAAAGATGTTGCTCTTTGCTGTCCTTTTATAAAAATGAAAGAAGAGCTTATATTTCTAGGATATGAGATAAAATAAACCCCCAAAAGACAAGTAAGTATCAGCTATGTGTTCTTAAGAAACATATGCTTCTGGCCTAAGATTATGCATACATACAATTTAGCTATAATAAATAATAAAAACTGAAATACTATATAATTTTTAGAGTTCTTCTGGATGTTAGTGTTTGAAATATACCTACCCTTAAAACCCTCCTTATGTCTTCGAATTTCAGATTGTTCCTTCTATCCTGGCCTTCTTTTACTGTGTTGTTACAGGATACAATACAATGACAAATGGCAGATAAGAATTTCCAAGTTTAATAAAGCCAAACATAAAAGGTCTTCAGAAATGAAATAGGCTTTATTTGTTAAAGTAGTTGTACTGTGTACAAAAGAAATTACTATAATTTACAATACTTAAGACATAGAACATTGGGTTTGGTTTTTTTTTTGCTTCCACTGGAAGAACAGTATTTTAGAACTAAAGAATCATTAGAATCAGACATTGATAGCGGTAATAAAATAATAATATAATAATAAATACTTCACATTCATATAGTCTGAATTTATAATAATCCAAACATTTCGGCATTAACTAATACATCTTAATCAGCTTCGAAGAAGAAAAAAATTGTATGACTCATGGTGAAGGTTGTATCAGCCCTAAGGTATAATTCCCTTTGTCCAGTTTCACAACTGCCAGCAGCAGAGCTCCAGGAAGATGGTGAGCAGGCAAGCGAGTGCAAACACTGTTTGCTGTAATCTTAGCCCATTAGAATATAGCCTGGTAATTTCCTCCTTTTCTGATTTCAGTTCTAAAAAAAATCAAGAAAATAAAATGGTTAATGAGTAAAGCATGTAAATTCTAAAACATAAGGTTTCTCAACATACTTTGAAAGTCCTCGACATCTCACAGGTACTTAAGTTAAAGGTATCAGCTGTTAAAGCCAATCAAAGAGGCTATTCTCAGGGGAGAGATGTGAATAGATGTCCCATCAATGATCGTTTGAGGAGCAACTGATAGCACTTATCAGCTCTTGCAGGCATTAATCTCAGAATAATCAAAAGTAAATACCAAGCAAAAGCAAGAGCAAGATCTTCACAAGAAGTATGCACTCAACTCTGCAAGTAGCCCTTTAACCCTTCCTTTAAAAAGAACGGGCTTCATTTTTTAGCACAAGCAGAAAGTCGTACCCTCATACATGTGAAAGGCACTGAGGCCCTGCTCAGAGGATGAGCAGATGATTCTCCACTACCACCTTTATTGCCTTTGTTAAGCTGAACTCAAGAGTGGTAAGCAGTAGACTGCTTGTTAGGTCTTTTGCCCCTGTATCAGAAAATAATAGGGCTGATTCAAAGGTGAACACCCAAGGAAACTGTAGCATTTAACTCTTCTGAAGAGTTTAACGAGCAAGTTGTGTGCCACACATAATTAGTCAATGAAGAAGACTTCAAGGCAAAAGTCCTTTTGGTCGTGGGTTTTTGGTTTTGGTGTGTTTTTTTTTTGTTGTTGTTTTTGTTTTTTTGTTTGTTTTGTTTTATTTGGCTGTGGTTGCAAAGATAAGAATGTCACCTTTCTTTTGCATTTCATTTCTATGAATTTGTGGGCTTATCACACAGTGGGGCATATCCTGGGGACCTAAGAGGCTCGTTTTGAAATTTGTATTTACTCTGAGTTGGTGGTATAGCTCAGGAGTCATAGCTTCAATGCACTGCTACTCAGATAGGAATCTGGTCAGGAAAGGAGAGGCTGGTAGTTCCATGGGGTGCAAATGAATCTTGAAGCTATTTACGTCTGTTGTTTTCTGACCCTGCTAACTAGTGATGTTGGCACAACTGAAGAAAATTATATTACAGCACAGGATGGGATGGAGACAACTTGGATGGAGAAGGGCAAGAATATTTTGCACTAACTTTGCCACTGGAGAGAAAATAATATCAAACTCTTATTAGTCATTTCAGAGTATTGAAACTAGTCTGGACCTCAGGAGCCAGTTCTCCATGGAAAACAAGTACCTATAAAGCAATCCTTCAAGTTTTTCTGCTAGCTGATGCACTGTTTTAAAAAATACTCAAACCTTTATACAGGGCTTTTCACAGGCTGATGTATAAAGATTTGACTTAAAGTAACATAGTGCTTTTGAGAAGACTGGATGCTATTAACTTTACAGTGATCAGGACTATGGCTACACATTTCTTATGGAGTGTACTCAGTCTTAGAACTCGGTACAAGAATATTTTGAAGCTTAAGACACATCTTAAAATAAGGTTCAGACTAGTTTTGTGCCATTTATATGCTAAGTAGCTTATGCAAGAACATGCAAGTTTTCAGTACCTTTTTCTCTAGTGTAACAGCAGTTTCTACTTCTACCACACCAGCTTACACTACTGATTTTTCTCTTCCGTCATCTAAGAAAGACTTTTGCATGCTTGGATATAGTTTAGTTGTACAAATTGTCCTGGTTAAGTGGGAAGTCATAGACACATGCAGATTTTGCAGAACAGAGAAACATTTGATCCGTGCAATTTTCGATTAAAATTGGGGAAAGTTTCCTACTGCACAGGATTATAAAGATCTCAAAGTATTTTATGTGATGTACTGTACAGGCAACAGCAGTATTATTTACTGTCTCACTTGCATTCTCTGAAGCAAAGCATGCCACTGCAGAAGTCTAAATAGAGCACATACAGCATCCTCTGAGTATCCCACCTTTGCAGAAGGCAATTCTGTTACCCACAAGACAAAAATGGTTGATTTAACGCCATTCCTTACCACAGTTATCGTGCATTATTTCTGAGAGGCAATTCAGAGTACCATAGCCGCACCGACACAGCCAACAGCCCTTCAGCACCCAGGAGCCGTGGGCAATGCTGCCGCAGTTGCTGCCAAGGACAAGGGAGACATTTGGTACATCCCCGACCCACCACAGAACATAACCATCCAGAGCAGCTCGGCTCGCTCTCTCTGGTTTTGGTCTTTTTTACCTTTGCCGCTCATCATATTCACAGTATCTGCCAGTGAAATGCTTTAGGCAGGCACAGAAAGCCCCTAGGATACAGGTCCCTCCATTTTGGCAGCAGCGTCTGTTCAGTTTTTTACCTGCAAGACAGTATGGCAAGGTTACCAAGCACCCCAGGGGCTCTGAACCTCCCCTTTTCCTCGCTTGTTCTCTCAGGTCTCTCCAGTTGCCAAAGGATCTTAAAGATACCTAGTTTTATTGTCTTTAGAGACAATAAAATTATCTGCCTGTTAGGAGTGTTTGTTCAGTTAAACCCAGTTTGTTTAGTTAAGGATTAGAAGCAAACGACTAGGGATTACAGGACAGTCAAGGACCGACGCCTGGCAAGTCCCGCAGCAGCAGCACATATTCCCGTGAAATATTTCACTTTGACGGAGGCAGGTTCCAGTCACACTAAGAAAGGGGCATTGTTACCGGGAAGCCGTGCTTATTTTTGAAGAAAGGAGGCTTTGTAACTGGGAAGAGTCGCTTAGTTTTGAGAGAGGAGGGGAACGCTCCCTCAAGTCTTTCTCAGGCTCCTGGCATTGAGTACCAATCTAAAACTTGTCTACGTGGGAGGAAACACAAGTCCAGCCTTGTTTTTTTTTCCTCTGTTAGTACTGCTGCTTTCAGACTACTTCTTTTTTTTTTTTTTTTTTTCCAAATTAAATAATTGTTCGTCATGAATTATGGTGAATTTTAGAAAATGAACATAACTTTACAAAATTTTACAACCAATTTTGCAAATCCAAGGGACCAAACCCTTCTTAATTCCTAGTATCCTTCCCTGGTTTTCGTTACCACCTTTTGCAGGTACGAGATCCCCGGTTCTACCTTAAATTTTTATCACCATTTCCTAAGTGGGCACGGGAATAATTTAAGTGAATGGCTACAGAAAACCAACCGGCTGGAATCTTTCAGGACAACAATCAAAGCATTACTCTGATATGATTTTTTAAAAAGCAATTTTCTGACATTGTTTAAATAAATAATGTTACCTACTCTCTGTAATCCCAGTGAAAGGTACCACTGCCCTGGAATTCTGCTGCTTTCTGCTTTCATAACTCTGATTCATGTCACTGAGAGCATTTATAATAGTCCCTTCGTTCTTGGGCTGCTGCTTTTGTGCTGTGGCATTGAGACTTTTCACATCTTCTTCACGTTCTTCTTTTTCACGGCCTTGACAAGAAGTGCGAATATGGAAGAGAAGGGTGGCTTGTAATGAAGAAATGTGTACTGTAAATGTACAAGAGAAACA
>NW_009622758.1:55953-75556 GCF_000690535.1 Cariama cristata
ATTTGTACTAAAAAGACACAAACACCAAAGCGGAGATGGGAGAAGGGAAGGAGCTTTTTCAAACTGTTTGTCGACCATTGATAATATAAACTATAAATATGTTATGACAGCAGTAATTAGAATTAACACATCAAAAATCTCAAATTAAACTTGAAAATTGGGGGGGGGGGGGGGGGGGGGGAAGAGGGACATACAGATTAGGCTTGCTTCCAGAAAGCTACAGATTCCATATATTTACGGGCTGACAACCAGTCAAAAATGTCTCTTTCTGTACACTTCTTTACCACAGGTACGTTGTGGGGCCAGCAGTTGCAAAAGCAGCAAAGGCAAGAGGAAAACATTAGCCTTCACTTCGCCCTTACTTCCAGGTACATTTGGTCCTTTCAGCTTCCCGGCCTGATTATCAACCAAAAAAAGCATTGCTAAAAGCAAAAGCATCCTTGGCTACAGAAAGTCCCTGGCAGCTCAGGCAGCCTTACCTAACATGATTTCCCCAGTACATTTTCCTGTAGCCTGAAATACTCGTGAGATACGATTCTCCAGGAATGCTTGAGCAGAAGGAAGAGGTTCAAAGCCTCTCACTGAAGGCTGTTGCATGCAGCAGTCCTCACACCATACACGGCAACAAGAGGAGAAATGAGGATGGATGAAACTTCTCTCTTTCCGTCCAGCTTATAACAAGGTCGAAAAGACATAGTTCCCAGTCGTACCGCTTGCTGAGCCCTGACGGAGGTCCTGGCAGGCAGGGACCACCTCTCCAAGCTGGGACTTGCTGGCCTGCCCCCGATTTACGTGCACTGCTGAAGGGTGGAGCAAAGTGGGGGCACCTTCTGCTGGGGAGAGACTTAAGGGCCCATGACCACAAAAAAGCCCAAGCCGGGAAGATCTCAACTCCAGTTTATGTCTTAACATAAAAAATCTTGTACCACCACGTACCGTGTGGGGAAGAAAAAACTGTCCTACAGAACTGAAATAGGTGACAATAATAAACTGCAGCAGGTATATAACAAAGGTTGAAAAGCCCCAACTCTACTATACTCCTGGTCTTTACCAGGGTTTTCCACAGGGGGCTATACTTTATGAAATTGTACTACTTTACAGCACAGATAATCCTTAGAGCCTGCATTAGAGAGTTCTACAAAAAGTACTACAGAAAGCAGTATAAGGTTCTTGACAGAGGTTTGTTGTGTCACAAGAGCTATTAATAAACTCTTGAAACACCTTCTGAAACTTTTTTACTATGAGTTAAATTAGACCCATTAGTGAGTATTCCTGAGTCCATGCAGCAGATATCAGCAGATACCTAGATTTAACTTAGCGTGTCCACTGAAATGGGCTAGGACCACTTACACAACTTTACTATGGCTTAGCAGCATCAGCAAAAAGACTTGCAGCTGGACAGTGATAAAAAAGCAGCTCTGGGCAGTCGTTTCTCAAATTGCTCTACCTGTACCCCAGAGTGCCCATGGCCTTTACCTAAGTTGTAACAGGAAAATACAGCAATACAGCTTTGTTTTGTTTTGGTGGGGGCATGTGGAAAAGGGATGCTTTCATTATGCCAGTGCAAATCAAGCTAGAACTTGCATCTTAGCTAGATATATGATCACATCAGATATATGGGTGAGACCTTCACTGAAGAAATGGCTATACTAGCTAAAGACATTGTCAATTCCTGTTGTTTGTAACTCCCTGTGGCTGATACTTGGCAGCTTTGCCCCATCTAAACTAATGGTTTGGAAGCTGTAGACACCCTCATCCATTTTGGTACAAAGGCTGGCTTAATTTACAGAGAGAACTGTCCGAATTAAGTCAACCCACATGGCACTGAAGCAGATGGAGAGTGTTCTGAGGACATGCTCTTTCATGTCTCCTGTGGGGACACTGATCTCCAACAAGAGGATAGAAGTGCATGGCTGGAGACTTGAAATGGGTTTCTGCAGGGAATGCTTGCAGGGAGCACTCTGCGGGGCTGTATCAATCTTAGTGGATGCAGCATTCCCAGTGCTGGTACAACTGTTGACTCCAATTGATCTAAGCGCAACCATTTTCTCGTAAATGTAGGCTAACTCCTTTAGCTTCATGGTAACTTTTTTTATGGTGTGTTTTATGTTTGTTACTAATTTAAACTGATTTAGATTAAGATATTCTTGTTCCAGACTTGTACCGAAGTACCATGTCTTTTGGAACTGAGGCTCTGTGATGTATGTTTGTGTGTAATTCAGCTGACTCAGTGTGAGAACTTACATGCTAACACTTGTAGGTATGACATTTAATAGAAAGAATGTTATGATAAAAATCACAACATGTTAATTCAGGAAGGGATTTTGTTTTTCCTGTCTTAAACAGCAACAATTTTGAAAAGACAGATTGATCTCACAGTTATGCTGTCTGCCTCTGCCTGCTGTGATTCACAAGAACTTCTAAACTAAACATGTGTTAAGGTTTAGGTACTTGCTTAAAACCTATCAATCACATGTGTTCAAGTACCGTCGTGACAACAGATGCTGTTCTGAATTAGGACTGTAAGATGTTTCACACAAAATGACAGAGATGTAATTTTTACATGTATTCACAAAACACATGTTTGTTTTATCAACATACAAAAACATTTACTTGTGGAAAATACTTACAATTCAAACAACTCTTGCTTTCATTTGAGCTCTCAGCTGTATAACGGGGTTAGTATTTTGAGTTTAAAAAGAAAACTGTAGTTACATCTGCTGGTTTTTGTTACTATATTGGGAACAAAATACGCATTTTCAGTTTGGTCTAACTGGTAGTACCACTGTAAGTTACAATAGTCAGATGCTGAAACACCATCATTTAGCATGTAGTTTGTTGGTTTTTCCCCTTTCCATAGGCAGAAGGTAGAAAAAATAAACAGAGATAAGTAAACATAGGAACATCACACTTACTGGTTTTTTTTGTTTGTTTGTTTGTTTGGTTTTTTTTGTTTTTGTTTTTGTTTTGTTTTTTTTTACTAAATGCAATTCTCCTGGAGAGCTTTTGTATCAGATTCCCAGCCCTATACTGGAGGTGACTTTCAAAGTGGGGATGCTGGTAAAGAAATATTGATCAATTTTCACACCTTGTGCCGTTTGTTTAAGATCAGAAGTCATCCCTGTTAACTGCAAGAGCTAACAACCTGGGGAACTGTAAAGCAGTTGGTAAACATTTCTCACTGTGATACCTTGTTTCTTCCTGCCTTCTCCCTACAGCCTCCCCAGCAAGGCACATACAGGAATGGGGACAACGTAAATTGCTCAGATGCTGCGGTTGCCTGACTGCCCTGTAGAAGTCAGATTGGCGTGACACTGCAGAAAAGTGTTGCTGTTAGTTGTTGACAGAATCTGCCAGAAAGTGATTGCTTCTGCTCAGGGATTTGCAAGGAGCTGCAGTAAGGGTAGATGCACCTCCTTCATCAGCTTCAAGTAAGATAAGAGTAGAGCCAACCAAAGAGCTGGTCCTGAGCATTTCAGTCAAGCCCTGTGTACACAGGAGATGGTTAACCATTAGTCAAGGGCTTTCAGTGCTGTTAGTTCTGACAGCAAGTCAAATAGCCTATATGGATAAGGGTGGTAGGAAAACATGGTGTTACTTTATTAGTCCACGTAACCCATCTTGTGCTCATCGAAGGAACTGTAGGTTTGTAGCCTACATCTTCTGGCACTCAGTGCAAGTAGGCCACTACACTGAAAGATGAAGCATGGATAATATGTGCTGGTTTTTGTTATATTAGTATTTCATACTAACTGTATTCCTCTGTAGATACTCAGTATTTCTGAGAGCTTCAGGATCAATAGATGCCTAAGGACTGGAGGTAGCAATGGAAAAAAAAACAAGGATGAGGAAAATGTGGGTGTCCCTGGCTTCCTGGGAGTTGTGCTGAAAATCCTGCTCAGGGGTATGCAAAGTTCAATGATGGCTAGTGCAGCCAACAAGTCTGCTGAGCAGAAAGCTTCAGGTTTCCAGATTTCAGCTGAGGGCTAGGACCAGATCTCTAATCAGATTGGACAATGTTACACCAGTTATGCAGAATATTATGGAAAACAATGGAAAGCAATTATGACTCCCGGACATTTATTGAAATCTTGGGAACAGAGACTTCTCTGAAGCAAAGATGTCAGCCTGGATGACTTACAGTTCTCTGAGGAAAGGGCAGACCCCAGGTAGTCTAGGCTGGGAGCTCTCAGACTGTGCTTAACTCATTAAATGCTAAGGATCCTAGATGGAAAGACCCAATACTAGCCAGTCTGAGATTTTTAATTTTATCTGTTTATTTTTTGTTGGCTACATTTGCTACTAGGACTTCTGACAGCTACCCAGGTACTGTCAGCTATGCTTTCTAAAGGCTACATAAAACTTAAACACAGCTGGATTGAATGATTTTTATGGTGTCACAGAACTTTCCTGACAGGGGCTGGTCAGACCAGCTCTTATTACTGTCAGGAATTTCCTGTAGGATGGTGTAGGTATTGCTGTTGTTGCCTCTTCATCTCTGTGTATGTATGAAGTGGAGATCATACACAGGCACAAGAACTTGCACTGGTTCAAATGAGCAATATAAATGCCCCGAGCAGATTTTTCATTCCAGGTTAAGAATGGCTTACATCGGTTTAGTTGGAATCTGCCACTAATTGACTTGAGGAAGTAAGAAGCAGGAAAATAAGATAATCCATACAGTAACTGGCACCAGTTTAACTAATACCACAGGTCCATTATCAACTTAAGCAGGATAAATGGTTGCTGCTGCGAAAATGACGAGTCCTCCTCTGTCTTACACCATGGGCTATTTGTTCATACTGCCTCCTTCACACTGCCATTACTGTTTGTGCAGCCATGAGTGAGCTGGAGCAGGGAGTTTATCTGAATGAAAACTCAGCTGGCAAAAAAAAATTGTTAGTTTTCAGCTGGATCATTTTCCTGATGTGGTTTGCCACATGAGCACTAGTGCTGGCAGAAGCATGAGGCAGGGGTAAGCAGCCATGGCCATGTGATAGGCAGCCCCTTTCTGTAGCAGAGGTGATTTATACCTGATTAAATTGACTGTGGGATTTGTAAATAGATTTCAGTTCACAAATTTAAACTACTGTTCCCCTCCCTAGGAAATAAACCACAGCCAATATATCCAAATGATAATGATACCACCTTCTATGCTCTCATCCTGTTAGCACTGACTGATACAGAGGAGTAGAGCAGTCATTCTGCATCTCCCTGACAGCATGCGGATGAAGGTTAGTACAAACAAGATGGGAGTGATATTACCGAAGGAAAGGAAACAGCTATAGCAGTCCCTTGGAAAGTGGACCTTATGCAGATGTTGTACAAAGATGTAATGCTCTGTCGTAGGCTGACATAAATTTATGGGATAAAACCAGCCTCATAATAGAGAATCCTGTAGGTTTTCCTTCTACTGAGTCTAACAGTTAGTCATTAAACATGATGAAAAAAATCAATATGATAATGAAAGGGTTTTGTCATGAAAATGAATGTAGTTTATGTCTTTTGTGTAGAGCAAAAAAAAAGTAATTCTGCCAGTACACAAGGGAAGTAATAATAAGATCCTGGTTATCTTACTCTTGAGGGAAAGGTTCTTTGGCAAAAAACTCAACACGAACACCAAGAGCTGCAAGGCTGAGATTTCTTTTCACCTCCTTCAAATAAAAGAACTTCTAGTACTTTATTAAAGAAAAAGGAAGGACTGAGGAAAAGTTTTGCATAATTATTTATTTTGAAGTTTGAAAAGATGGTGCTTTTAACCATCCCAGGATCTGCAGAGAGCCAGAAACTATTTTTGTAGAGTTAATAGTGCTGAGCTCTACCACATTTTTGGCTGAACACAATTCTCTACATGCTATCAGGCGTATTTCTCTGTCTTGTCTGCCATTCAGGAAGCTGTGTCAACATTTCAGGTTTAAGAATGGGCTCCTTTTGGCTGCGTGAAGTTTACTAAGTCTTGTGCTGTCTTACTAAGGGGCCATTTGGGGACACTGTACTAGTGCAGTCACGCACTCAAGCTGTATCTCTCTTGCAAAATTACCTTCAGCATCTATCTGAAAATCTATCCTTTCCATGTACAAAATGCAGTTGCTTGAGTTCAATGGCATATTCTGACCTGGCTCAGCAGTCTTATTTGGTGCCTCAGCTGAAACCAGACTGAAACTTTCACTCAGTCAGGTGATTCACCCTAGCAGTAAAGACAGAAGCAATCCAAAGGTTGAACAGCTGTCAGGTGTTTCCCCCGCTGTTTTTGTTTGGAGGTATTGCAGTGTGGCTTAGCCTGCTGTTAACAGTGCTGCAGTAGCATATGATCCCAGAAAGCCTTCTGGGTTTATGTGGTATGATCCAAAGTAACAATTTCATAGCAGCCTTGAAGGAGTCCCAGATGCAGTGCTGATCCCACAGCCTAGTTCAGGGTCTGAAACACATATGCCAGGTGGCTGTGAATAGAAGCCGCTGCATAGATCTTGCCTTTGACCTTCAAGCGAGCCAAGGATGCTGGCATTTCTTTAAGATGAAGCTACACGTTAAAGCTGAGCCAATGTTAGAAGGCTAATTCCCCAGTCAAGCACATGCTAAGATTTGCACTGGCTGTAGTGGCATTGGACGTCTTTTGGAGCTGAATCCGTTTGTTAACCTGGAATAAACCTATCTACCTTTTCTATCTGGGCTAGTTTTCTGTCTTATGAATTGAAGCATCTCAGCAACGTGTCCCGTGAGCACTGGAGCTGACGTGTGGGTGGGTGTCAGAATGTGTGGCTGGGAGACAAGCATTGAAGGAAGGAGGTGGACAGGACATCTTTTCAGGTGGTACAAGCTATTAGATCATCGTAAACCATAGCATCTTGCTTCATCCTACTTTCCCCTCCCGGCTCCTTGAATTCATTGTTTCAAATACAAATTAAAAAGTGGCTTGTATATATATATAAAAGTAACTTTGCAAAACTGGATATTGATGGTGAGATATGTGTAAGAAAGAGGTCTGACACTTCTTAGAGAGTTATCCTTGTAGGCACTAGGAATGGCAGGCAAAAATGAGAGATCCAGTGGTTATTTTAATCTATGATAACAGCAGTTGAAAGTTAGTATAAATTAAAATATAAACAAAACACTGTATCATGATTTATACCGCTGTAGGCAGTCCAGGCCTTCCTTTCATCTCCAGTCTATTGCTCCACTTGAGGGCTGCTGTCCCCTGTGCCAGCCCTGGGTTCCAGCTTGGTCCTGGCCCAACAATTCAAAATGTGCTGTGTGTTCCACTGTTCGCAGATGGTTTGTGCTCCAGGTTGCTTTTCGGTGAGGAGTGTGTTGAAGTTGAATTTCTGACATTACAATGGCTTAACTTCTGCTCCATATTGACTGGGGAACTGCGTGAATTGAACTGGAGCTGCATAGGTCAGCATCTTTAAAACACATATGTAAGCCAGCACATATGTAATGATGCTTGGGGAATGCTGCATTTGTCAACAGAGGCCAAATTTTAATATCTTCATCCAGGCACCCAGAATGGATTGCCATGTCACATGGCAGTTTTGAAAGTTTCTAGCCTGTGGGTGTTAGTCTGTGAACTGCTCCTGAGAATACAAAAATCCCATGATAAGAACAAACTAGAAACCCCATGAGTGAAGTCTGGAATATAAGTGTTATTTTAAGCCATTAGATCACACACGGGGCTACAGAAGGAAAGGAGCCGTCTCTCTTTCAGCAATGGTTGACTCCAGTGTGCTGGAGGGCTCTGCGCTGATGGTGAGATTAACGTGGAGGAAAGCAAAAGCAACAGTGGGATCTGTACAGATAGAGCTATGCTCTTAGGGACAGAGCACATCTCAACATATGCTTTCCCTCTTGGTTTGGGAAAAGTGATTACAAATTTAAGGAAAGGGGACTGGTGTAGTTCCATAGTCTGTTACTAAGTGTCTCCAAATAGTAAAATTTTTTTTTTTAAGCATGGCTATATGGCGAAGAGAAGAAGCAGTTATGGGTGAGATAACTAATCATCACAAACTTGGCTTGAGGGCATTTGTTTGTTGAGACTGGAGAGATGCATTGCGAAAACCCAGTTTTCTGGTTACTCTGCGTGTTAGGAGTGATGTAACGCTGGCATGGTGGGACAGTCACTCTGCCACAGAACCCAGTGGTTATGGCACAAATGTTGTTAGTACAAGTGGGCATATTGTGAGCAGTTATATTGATGGTGTGACTGCTCTAACATCAAAAATGTTCTGAGGAGGGATTTCTGGAAGCCAGGAATGGTAAATTGATAGAAGATTTTTCTGGAACACAAAGTTTTACTTGATAAGAAGGACTATGAAGGGCACAAGACAGGATGCCAGCTGCAGCTTCACACTGCAATATACATACATATATTTGTGCAAATGTAACCTTTTTTTTTTTGGCAGAAAACCTGATTTCTACGAGCTTTCTGCCTTGTTTCTCCTCCCACAGACTTCCGTCTCCTCAGTTGGGCTGTCCAAATCGTTCAGGTCATCATTCACAGCAGAGAAAATATTCAAGTTTCAAATTACTTCATTTAAATTTGGGCCTTTTACAGATCAAACATGGAGGGCAGCCTTGCAAAAAAGTTGAATAGATATAACTGTATTTAAATGAAACCTTTGCCCGTGTGCTCAGCTCCTCCGAATATGGCGCACCTGAATGACTGGAGCAGAAAACTGAACTTCTGTAAACATGGTGATTTTTCAGCAATGTTTGCTTGTAGCCACCTTTAGGGGTAAAAAAAAGATTGAATCAGTTTAATACATTACTGCTATGTCCTGAGTCTCCAAGGTACATAAAGGCCCGAAATGAGAACACAGTGTGTGCTCATTTTGTTGATGCAGTTTTCTTTGGCTAAAGATGAAAAAGAAATAGTTGGGGAATTCTAGTGAGCAGTAAACTTTATCCCAGGCAATGACAGCAGAGAAAATATCTGTGAATTTGGGATTACTTTACAGCTTGAGATGAGTATGTATTTAACATTTATGGTGAAACTTGGCCTAGCTAAATTAATTTCAACTAGTGCTTAATGGATGCTCTGGGAACACTTATAAACTTCCTCTTTAAGTAAAAATCTACCATTTTCTCTGTTAAATCTTCCTGTTTTTACAGAGGCACAGATTTCCAGGGGCCTATGACAGTTTATTATTTGGAAAACTGCCCTTCATTTCCACACATAAAAATTGACAAGAAAAAAATGCCTTCTTCTTTTAGTAAATTGTGTTGATGTTTCTCTAGTGGTATAAAATTTCTTCCACAGACCTTTTTTCTGGCTACATATGTATTTGTAATAGGTTAAATCTATTCAACTGGACAGATTCTGTTCACAAGAATAAAATCAGAAATGTTTGTGGGAGAGGGAACAATCTCTGATCTAGCTGAAGGAACCATCTCATCATTATACACCCTCTGATGTATAGAAGTATTGTATTAGCTCGGGATAGTGCTTGTGCAGCTGGGGCTAATGCCACTGAAGCACCCATGGCCATCGAACCCACAGTGATAAATCTGTACTTGCATGCACACGTCTTATGTGCTTTTATCAAAATTATGGCTGCCATCTATAAACTACTGCAAAACATCTGGCAAGCTAATTTGCGAATCAGATGCAGAGCTACATTAATGAATATTTAGTGTAGTACTGCTTCTGGGACATATTTTTAACACCTAGATAGTGATCAGATCCTGTGCCCTTCTATGCGTGCCTAACCTTGAGTGACTACGTCACGATAATTTTTATGTGTCTTGTCCTCACTGTGATTTTACTCTGAGAGAACAGTCTCAGTTAACTTGTGTTTTCCCTAAAAATACCACAAGTTCATAAGTATCTGTTGAAGTGAAGCTGCATTGCTATGTTAACTCCGTAGGCTCCGGCTGGAGGTCTGCAGAGTTGCATTTGCCCCATGAGGACAGGACGTACTTTAGTACTGTGTGGGGATCAGAGGACAGTCTTTGCCTTCCTGCACACACTAAGTATCAAAGTGAGTTTGCTTTCCTCCACTTGTGCAAGGAAGAAAAGAACTGGTTTGGGGATAATTTTACTTTTTCACCCCTTCCTGCACAGAGTGAGCGGGCAGATTGGCAGGAATTTATCACAGTGGCTGAAGGTTCATCAAGATGCCCCAAAGCTAACCTCTCATCAACTGATAGCTTGCATTTTACGTTTCTGCTGAGTATTACCACTGCTCCATTTGACGGCTGTCAGCCAGGGCCTCCTCATTATCTAGGACTCTGTTGGGATAGGTGCAACCAAATATTAACAAGTAAGACAATCTCTGCTCCATAAAGCTTATAGTTCACTAGGTGCTTGGAGTAACTCCTAGCTTCACAGTTTTAAGTTAATGAAGGAGAATGCGGGAAATGAATAGCTACTTTTCAAAGCACTCATATACTAACCGCTACTGCTTGGTAAGTCTGATCTTCAGTCTGGTTGTTTTTCTTTCTCTGGCATTGAATCTCTCTATTCTCTCTCTCTCAAACTTGCCCCAGTGCTAAAACTTCAATGCAGCAGTATGTACCCCTCACCCCGCTTAACGTCTCCTGGATGTTCCCTGTTTCCGCCTTTCATAGGCTGGTGCATGGGAAGGCAGGTGTTGGTGCATGCCTCTGCTTGCTGTCCTGTAGGCTCTGCAGAGGAGCACAGCCCAGTAGGGACAAGGGGCAGTTCTCAGTGTAGAGAGTTACTCCGTGGTGTGTCAGTCTAACTCTTCATTAGTAGCTGGCAGTTTTGCAGCATTAGCAATTTTGGGGAAGCATAACCGTCTGCAGGTCAAAGGGCCAGAACAATATCTCATTTTATATGAAGCAGCCCTTTCAATGAGCCATGCCACATCTGTTCCCTTACATTCACTTTGTCACTTTCCTGCTAACAGGAGACTTTTATATATTTTTTTATTAATAAGACAGAATAGCAAGCATACTCAAAAATATTTTGGGGGATTTGGGATTAGAGGGTTCTCCTAAAGGTTTTTTTTGCTGCGCTACAGATTTTGCATACCTCCCTTCTCCTCCAACTGTGAAAAGACCCCTTGTGCATAGATTGCCATCTCAGAAAGACTTTGTCTAGAAACTCTTAGCACTGGGTTGCAATATTAGACAGCAAGAGTTGTCTGATGAAGGAATTACACTTAAAAAAAAAAACCCAAACAAATCACAGAGATGACTTTAGTAACACATAAAAAGAAAATGGAGAATAATGTACGCCCCACAAAGGAAAGCCTTGACAAACCAAGATGACGAAAAGTGTAGGCTGTATACAGTACTGTTACATACACTAGTTCATTTGTCTGCTTTAGGCGAGTGGTGCTCGAACCACACAGAGCAATGCTAGTGTGGGCTGCAGTAATGCTGCAGGCCTGTTTTTACCACACAATTCCACCGTGCTTCGATGCAGTTCTAAGAAGCTAGATTTGCTGGTGTGATGCTGTTGTGGGATAATGGGAATTGGTTGTAAGAGTTACACTGCCTGTAAAGCACTGGTCAGCCTGAGTATGAAACAACTCTGTCCCAGAGATCAGGGAAACTGAACTGCAACCTCCTGGCTTCTACTCCAGCTTAACTTACTGTCTTGTAGAGACCCGGCTGTGAATTTGTACCAAAGCCAGGAAGGTAGCTGCATAAAAGATTTTGCAGCAGAGCTTATTTTGCAGTCTGATCACTTTCTCCCATCTAGTTTACAGCATACTCTCCTGAACACTTGAGTAGCATGTCTGAGAGCAAGGTTTACTCTGCTGTGGAGGCTGGAGGAAGGAGAAGAGGAAATGGGAATATTGTAATTTGTTATTGTTCCTGAAAGGGGAATTGAACCTTGAGTAGGGAGTAAAGGACAGAAAAATCACAACAACATTGAAAAATGGTCTGTTGTCAAAAATTCAAATAAAGAGTTGGTTATATTGTTTTAAAAGCAGAGTCCTACTGTCAGTATAGCTGATTCTGTTTTAAGGTTTTACTCTGTCAGAAACTCTGTCCATTCCCAAGTGTGCATTTAGCAAAAAGAAGACTCATCTTTGGATGGAAAGAAAAAAAATTAAAATGCTCTGTCTTTAAGCCAGGTGGAATTTCTGGGCTTGCATAGATATAGCCTCAGGCACCCATTCTGTGAGTCTGACAATGGCTGGTTGGAAATGTTGACAAATTGGAAGAGGCCTGATGTCCAAATGAGATGCTGTGGAAATGTATCGTTTTGACAGAGTATTGTTCAGAAACAGGGACTTACCTTCAAAAAAGGGGAATAACTTGACAGTTGTAGCTCTCAGCTGGGATTTGTGAGACCTAGGTTTGAATTCCTACTTTTTCTGATTTAGCCTAAGGAACGGACTTGGGTTTTCACAAAAATCTAGTTTTAGTGTCCTAGCCAAAACTCTATTAGCTATTTCGAAGCCCGTCTCTGTTCATCTCTTTCTGCCTTCCTCTGTCTTTTGTGTCTTGCAGATTTTCTTTCCATTAGAAAAAACAAAAAAAAAACCCACCAAAAGAATGAAAAGATTTGGCTTTGTCTTGATGCAAAGCAGCAATATGTTTTACATCTCAACATTTGCAGGGCAGGTAATCAATTTTCTGCCCATGTCTGTCTGGAATGTAATTATGGCAATTTTAATATCCTTAGCTTTAATTCTTATTATTGATCCTTTTATTGACCCATGTCTGCTTGTTATTGTGTAAATACTGGCAAAGAAACTGGTAGAAAATAACGGTTATCAGGTGGCATCCGTTAATTTTTTTTATTTTCTGAAAGGAGAAGGAAAGAAGGTTCTCACTGTTTCAGCAGCAAAAATCCAGTCCTCTCCCGTTCTCTTCACAGTCCCCAACACAATCTTTGCTTTTCATTTGGTTGCAAGCATTTTCAAACTCTCTGCTCTCACATTCACACTGGGTGGCTAAAAATTCTGCTGAGTCCTAAAAAGTGAGAACTGGGGTCAGCATAAAGCCAAAAATAAATTCTATGCCAATTTTGGAATCGAAATGTTGGAAAAAAGGCAGCGAAGAGCACTGCATTGACTGCAATTATTTCCATAATGAATTTGGTTTTGGTTTCAAGTATTACATTCAAGTTAACTGCTTTGCTGAATAGTGGCAGAAATAGGGGTGGAAAGGAAGTAGGATGCAGTCGCTCAGACTGTGGGCTTACATGTGATGTGAGTTCTTAGTCATGTCTAGGTCATTTCAGAGCTTCTTCATGTCTGACATCAGAGCATGTCTGCCATCCAGTGCATACATAGCACAATATCTAGATTCACCCTGTTTTAGCATGCTTTGTGCATAATCAAATGCGTTATGGGTAGATTGTCCTTGTCAAACACTTTGGCAGATTGCTTCTCCTGCATGGTCAACATGAGGAAAAATGATCACTTATCTCTATTTGTATCCACTTACTTTATAATTTTAAAAAAGTAGTGCTCATGATTTTGCTGTGCTCATGTATGCCATCATGACAGACGTGTTTGACAGAAATGCAGAGCTCTTTTGCTTGGTTAGTCAAAGTCATTTCTTCCCACAGAAGCTAACTGCAACTAAACTGTTGGTATTTGAGCAGATTTAATTTTTTTTTCTCTCATTTTATTCTGATAGAACTACCTAATGCAGACAAAAGGTATTATCTCATTAATAGCTAGCAATACCGTGTCAACCTGTTCATATTTGTGGTGGAAGAGAAGGGCTTTGATGCAAGCAGTGCGTTGCAATCACAATGAACTGAACGGAAGCAGGCCAGGTCTTATCCAGGGACAGATATCCAAGAAGGGTCTTTTTTGGTGCTCTCAGTTTGGCATTGCTGCCAGTTCTTTCTTCCGATTCCCACGTGCAGATGTGGGGAGCTGGAGGGAGGCAAACTCTAGTGCAACACAGCAGTTAAAGAACATGCAGTTCATTCCCATAATTGCTGTGCCAGAAGATGATGGCCAAAGTTGTGCCCTCTTAGTGCTGGTGCTGCATCTGGCCCTGGTGTGTTTAGGCAGTGGTTTTGGGCAAAGCCAAGAATGATGCCTCTGCTGTGAGTAGCGGGACAGTTACAGGCCACAGCTTCAATGTGTGCTTGGAGTCAGCGCTGGTCCGGTTTTTACTCACTGTACCAGGATACGACAAATTGTGAAAACAAAAAAGACTCTGAACTTTTTTCTGAAACCACATGATAAAATATATGATGAAATAATAATAAAAACAACAGAAGCTGTCAGGGGAAATGAGGGATGATGTCTGGTTGGAATTTTAGAAAAAAGGCTTAAAGAAAAGCCTACAGGCGATAAAATGAAATCTAATCTGTTTACTTCTCTGCAGGACCTCTGGACTGGAGTGTAATCTCTGTTACTGTCACGTTGCTTTCCAAGGATGGAGTTTTAAAACTAAGTCTCGTTAATTAGTTTGTTTATTTTGCAACCACCAGGCTTCTTCGCTCCCATCATGAAAGATCTGTCAGTTGTGCAGTTAGGTGAGTGTACGCACATACGCTCACTGAGCTTTACCGTTAGTGACAGTAAAACTTCTATAATTTTGAAATCCAGGTTCAGCTCATATTTTCATTTGGACTTTTGGAGGAGTGGGGAGAAAAAAGCTCCCCTGAAATTAGCACTTTTCATTTCATAGTTTTTTCCTTTTGAAAATGTTATTTGGACAAAACAGAAGATGACAAATACCGGAGGATAGGGGGAAGAAGGAAATTTAAATACCTTGTTAGAAATTTGAAAGGCTTATGTTCGAGTCAGATCATGCAACTTAATTCCACAGTCTATAGATTACTTGGAGGTGCCCAGGGATAATTTTTTTCCCCACCAGGAAAATAAAGAAGTGCAGTACAACCAAATTGCAAAGCTTTCAGACTCCTTTGAAACCAGCCTGTTGTTTTCTAGGCAACTGTGTTTCAGACAAGTGAGCATAGGCTCCAGGACAAAGTGGGGTGTAGTTTGTAGTGGGCTTTTCTCCTTGCCCCTTCAGCTCTGAGGCTACTTCTCATAAGTGGCAGTCGGAGTTGAGAGGGAGCTCAGCATGGACACAAAGAGAGGAGGAAAGCAGGAGGGATGCGACCCCTTGCACATCTTGTAAATGCCCTTCTTAGCCCTTGAGCCTGGTCTGTCCTGCTAAATCTTAACTGTAGAACTTGTCTTTTATGGTAATAATTTCACGCCATATCTGGGCACTCAGTTTAAAAACCTGAATTCAGTAGCCTGTCAGGTTCTCCACACATGCAGCTCTATACAGGCAATGCCTTGTAAAGAATTTTACCCGAAGCCATGATTTCCCTGAAAGTGGGGAGACCAAAAATTTCAGGATTGATTAATAATATCTTGTTTTCCAAAATGACTTCAAATTAAATAGATACAAAACAAACACTACCTTGGGTAACCTAGTATTTACTATGAGGTACAGACAGACTCATATGTAAACTATTACCTTATGAAATTGAAAATCAGTCTTTTTTCACCAGAGGGCAGTGAACTTCATATTCACTGCATAGTCAGAACAAGTATCTGTGCAATTACTGTGAAGCAACTACCACATGATTACTTGTAACGCTGCTTTTAGGGCTCCTACATCTTGGTGTGGGAAAGTACTGCCCAAAATATAAGCACAATGAGTGTAAAATGCCTGAGATGCACTGACAGATCTGTGTGGTAAGTGGAAGGTATATAGAATAGAAGCTCGCTATATCACATACAGGTAAAGGATAATGGATTTGAGTGTGTGCATATCAAGGATTTCCATACCTCATGGAATTCTGTCTATGCTCCTGCTCCAGTTGGGGTACTTACAAAGTATTCAGCAAAATGCTCAAAGCCTGCAACACCAGTTTTCCTCTTCACAGGCAAAGGTTCTGCTTGAATGTCTCTTCTGACCAAATGTCCCCCCAGCAGCTCACCTCTTGAGGCTACAAAGGTGGTGCCTGCTAGAGTCTGAGCTGCTGGCTTGTCTACTGAAAGGTTTAAGATTTCCTTGATGCAGTAAAAGGGTTGAATGACTTTCTGTTAAATACCCATAGAAATAACAAAATCTCTGCTAATACTGCAAAAAGATCACTGAATCTGGGATATGCCAGGGCTGCATCAAGGAGAAGAAGCAGCAGCAAGGTTATTAAAAGCCACAGAAAAGCAAAATTTCTGTTTTCAATTTGTCTTTCTTCCCAGTTTTAAGGCAATGATCAGCTCCTTTTTCTGTCTAGGAATAGGATGAAACACTGTATGACTATGAGGCAAAAGGACAAGTAACTCACTCTTTTAAATACCAGAGGGTACTGAGGGACTTCTAATACCCTTCTGCTTAATTTGCTTCTGTAAGTGACACATACAGCTTGGGTGTTCAGAGTGCTTTCCTAGCTTAGTCTGCTTGTGTCTCACGAGCTGTCAGATTCAACACACTTGATCTGTGGGACTTTTGTGCACCTCCTTTCCGAATGTTTTATTGATAAGAGTTATTATGCCAGAGTTTTAGACAGTAGGTGGCTGGAGACATGTATTCTAGCCCAAGGCAGTTTAAACTCATGTCTCCTAGATCTGTTGAGAATGACCTTACCACCTAACTACAGGCTAAATTCATAGTAGAGAGTGGGTCTAAACTTGTAGACTGCTCTTTTGAAGCTATGTTCCCATGCACCAAAAAACCCCATGGGCTATAGAAGACAGAAGACATAAATCTGTAGTTCTTATGCAGTGACAAATGTATGCATTTTTATCCTGTCTCTATGTAAATCAGAAAGAAATCTGTAAATGGAGATTGGCAGCCCAGATCTCTGCTTTGAAAAACGGGTGTACTTAACACCAGAATAAATCGAAAGTATAACTCTCTATTTTGTCTGTAGTCTGGTGTGCTTTTGTGCTGGCACACCTTCAGTAGCAGTGGTAGAGGACGCCCTTGCTGATTCCTAAACTTTAACCTGGGGCTTACAGCTCTCAGCTTGGGAGTGAGAGAGATGAACAGAAGTTGCTCACGGTGAAAAACAGATTGTCCATTTCTAGATGAGCAGTTGTTTGTATAAAGATGGGTATCAGATAAGAATCAGAAAATTATTTTAATTCAGTCAGCTGAAGAGATATGCTGATATGATTCCTTAAAGACCGTTGTGCACTTGTGTTAGCTATACACATAGATGTGGTAGATAGAGACTAAGAACACAACTTTGGCATCGATCTACGTAGTGCTTACCTACGAATAATTACAAGGAAGTCAACAGCAGGTAACCTACACTATGGATTATAGCTCTTCTCTACACCTGTGTAATTTTTCACATTCACTTTTTAATACCCAGCATGGAGTTATTCATAATTTCATTGTAGATTAATCTTCCTGGCAAGGAGCCTGTCTTCAACGAGAGAGACCAGCACTTGTTAACTAACATCCCCCATGGTCTCAGCTCCCTTGGTTGACTTATGTAGAAGTTATTTGGTCTCAAGTAGTGGGAAAGATCTGAAATGATGTTCTTTTACCCAGGCACCTGCTGAAATCTAGCTGAATGCAATTGATCGTCCCTTTGTACTCAGCGCTGGTGAGGCCACACCTCGAATAATGTGTTCAGTTTTGGGCCCTTCACTACAAGAAGGACATTGAGCTACTAGAGCCTGTCCAAAGAAGAGCAACAAAGCTGGTGAAGGGCCTGAAGAACTAGTCTTATGAGGAACGGCTGAGGGAGCTGGGATTGTTTAGCCTGGAGAAAAGGAGGCTGAGAGGACACTATATTGCTCTCTACAACCACCTGAAAGGAGGTTGTAGCAAGGTGGGGGTCTGTCTCTTCTCCCCGGTAACTAGTGATAGGACAAGAAGAAATGGTCTCAAATTGCACCAGGGTAGGTTCAGGTTGGACATGAGCAAGAATTTCTTCACTGTAAGAGTTGTTAAGCATTGGAACGGGCTCCCCAGGGAGGTGGTGGACTCACCATCCCTGGAGGTGGTCAAAAAACATTTAGATCACAGAATCATAGAATAGTTATGGTTGGAAAAGATCTCAAAGATCATCAAGTCCAACTGTATACCCAATGCCACCATGTCTGCTAAACCCACTAAACCATATCTCGAAGCGCCACAAATGTTTAGATGTTTAGCTTCTATGAAGACATGTGCTACAACAGCTGTTTTTCTCTTTGGTGCGAAAAATCAGCAAAAAGCCTTTGCAGAGATCTTTATTCTCTTTGCTTTAGGTCAAACCCAATTGTTCAATTGAAAAAAAAAAAAAAAGGTTTTATTAGTAAATATTCTTTAGAAATGTTCTCCTAACAGCATGATAATTTTACTTTCTTTATTGTTTTAGATATGTACACTTAGGTAGTCAAAATCTTCTTGTAGTTAGATTATGTTGTCCTTATCCTGCCTCTGAAAACTGAAATTCTGAATTCCAAACTTCTCATTTATTCATTTTGGTGGACTTAAGCTTTTTGAGAATCTTACTTAGTTCTTGCTTTTTTGAAGATAAGTATTAAACTTTTTATGCATATAAACTCTTGGGCTCTTCATGAAATATTAAAAAGTACCATAGAAAGAACTAGAAATTTATGAAAAACTTATTAATTCTGTGGGTGTAGGAATTCAGTGTTCCAAAATGCCAAAGACTTTAGACTGTAATCATTGTAAATTTAAAGACCCAAATTCTGTTTCCTTTTTGTGGATGTCCAGCCTAAGTACTGAAATTAATGGCATCTGTCTGGACTTACTATGCTGGTGCAACAGCTCAGATCTCTGAAAAAGTAGTTGGAAGGATGAACTAGACAACCAGCTTGTTATATACCTAGCTTATATTTATAGGTGCCATAGGAAAGGTTGTTAGTTGGAGTGGAATTCAGCATGGGGTAGGCCTCTTCTCCCAGGCAACTAGTGAGAGGACAAGAGGGCATAGTCTGAAACTGCATCAGGGAAGATTCAGGTTAGACATTAGGAGGCATTTCTTCACAGAAAGGGTCATTAGGGATTGGAATGGGCTGCCCAGGGAGGTGGTGGAGTCCCCATCCCTGCAGGTGTTTAAGAAAAGACTGGACGTGGCACTTAGTGCCATGGTCTAGTTGACACGGTGGTGTTAGGGCAAACATTGGACTTGATGATCCCAGAGGTATCTTCCAGCCAAATCAATTCTGTGATTCTGTGATTTAAATCTTTGTCATTTTCAGTTCATTGCCTATCAGGGAGAAGGATTGAATGCATTATGATAGGATATATGTGATAGTTGCAAAATTCAGGAGACACAAAGGAAGAAAAGGCAGTTTAAACTGAAAAATGTTAGTCTTTAACTACCAACTATTTTAAAAAAAAATTAAGATATGTCACTATGCACCTGCCACAGTCCTTGAAAGGCATTTAAAGAACAATGCATTCATCAGGCATAGTCAACGTGGGTTCACAAAGGGAAAGTCCTGTTTCACTGATTTGATATCCTTCTATAACAAGGTCACCCACCTAGTGGGTGAAGGGAAAATGGTGGATTTAGTATTTCTCAAATGCAGTAAGCCTTTTGATACTGTCCCTCACAGCATCCTTCCGGACAAGTTGTCCAGCTGTGGGATGAGCAGGCACATGGCGCGCTGGGTGAAGAACTGGTTGAAGGGCCGGGCTCAAAGGGTTGTCGGGGATGGGGCCACATCTGGCTGGGGACCAGTCACCAGCAGTGTTCTTCAGGGCTCAATTCTTGGGCCAGTTCTGT
>NW_009622759.1:0-52291 GCF_000690535.1 Cariama cristata
GATTCTATGATTCTATGATTCTAATTCAACAATGTCTCTTTCACTCACCAACCTTCCACACAGGGCAGCTTTTCTCAGCCCTGGCTTTTCAGAGCCAACAACCTGGCAGGTTGATATGGAGAAGCAAAGAGGTGTGCTGTGAGGAAAGGACTGGGAACAAAGGCGCAGACTTAACCTCTAGGTTTCTTCTTTACAGAAGAAAATAAATCAAGGTGCTAGACACTCCTGAAACAGAGGAAGTAGTCCTTAGGAGTGAGAAGGCTGTGCTAAGGGAAGTGACCCAGAAGAAAGAAGAAGGTCAGAGGCAGGAGAGCAAGCAGAGTCCCACAAGGGTGCCAGTCATGAAGCAAAAAGAGGGCTGACCCCCCTGATCTACAGACATCAAGTGCCATCAACTCTAAAAACAGACACTGCCTGAAAAACATGTAGTCAGCTTCAGAGAGTGCAGTTACTTAGAAGAAATTTAACTAAAGGAAAACCTACTGAAAGGAGAAATGGTCCTGTTTTAGCCAAACCAGGACAATATTACAGTGGGCTGAAATTTCTGAGTAAAAGAGTGGCTAAAACAGCTCCTGGAATTAAGAGCAGTGCCAAGTCATAACTTCACGTTTCCTCCTTCCACTGAGAGATGAGATGATCTTTCACATTACAATTTTACCTTCTACCATATAACAATTGTTGTTGACATGTTTTCTTCCATACTCTTTTTGGACGCCCTGTGCTGTGTTCCCAGCAGTTGCTGGCACTATTAGGTTTTGTCACAAATCTCCCATCCTAGCCACAGACTGTGAGGTTTCTTCATGTCTCCCGTGCCCTACTGTCACAGACTACTGACATCCACGTCCCTGAGCTGCTGGAGAACCTCAGAGACTGTCCAAAAGCCGGTCCTGGGGACATTTCGGTGCACAGGCTGTAGCAAGTGGAGAAATGTGTTTATATTGCACAGCTACAGGTATATCTGAGCTAGGACCAGCAGCCATATGACCTGTTAGTCATAGCTCTCAGCTGCTAGTTAGCCTGAGCCCAGCAGAGTGCTTTTTTGACCTCACAGGTTTGTGTCTCTGTAGCAGTCTCTCTATGTGATACTGTATTTACTGTGTTGGCACATTTCTTATTTTGAAAATTACTTTGTTATCTCTTCATGACCTTGAACTGCCCATTGTAGAAATTGCACTGGAAAAAAAAACATTATCTCTAGCACCTAAAGCACACTTTTTCTAGGTCTTTGCCATCTAGTAGTGTGTGTGACTTCTGAGCTAACCTTGTTATTGCAAAATAATCTGCAATGTCTTTTGAATGTCACACAACATTTGCAAATAACCCAACCTCTTGAGAGTGTGTGGTCCCAGGGCCGGAAAGCTGCCTGAGGCTGCCAGTAATAGGAGTCTGCCTGGAGACCACTGCCCTGAGCATCTAATGGGCAGCAAAGAACAACTGGTAGAAGCATGGATAAATTTTTCATTTCTTCAGAGGCATATACTCACAGTTTCCCCAACTCGCTGAGAGGATTAGCTTAAGTAATTTAGTGTTATAAGATGAAGTTTAATGTGATTTTTTTTCCAGAGCTGTATCATCCTGAAGTATTGCATGATTTCTGACATCATTTCAACAGGTGGTTTCTAGGGGTTGATTCCCACTTTTGTGGGATGACTAAGCATCTTAAATGAGAGTTCTACCTGTGTTTTTCTGTTTAGTTTTAGTCTAGGAGCTTGAGCAGAGGCAGCCAAAAAAAAAAAAAAAAAGTTGAATAGATTGAATTCCAGTATTTAGTCAGAAATTAACATCCAGTTTTCCTCCCTAGAAGTGGATGAGGCAAGGAAAGCAGACAGTAGTTTTCTACAACTTCTGTAGGTTGTCTCCCTCAACCTTCTGTCACTGTTCCCGTTGGGAAGGCATAGCCCCTTAGCTAGGTCACAGACCTCTACACTTGCTAGACGATAAGGGCAGATGCCAACACAGAACAAACCAGCACTTTACCCTCCTCTCACACCAGGTGCAGCTGTTCATTTTTCCTTATGGAAAGATGGGGGCTTCATGGGGCCAAAGAGATAGAGAGCAAGAGTGTGCACAACCTCTAAGTATTGTTCCTGAATAGGCAGAACCTCACTTTAAGGCATTTTTCTGCCTGTAGAGTGATCTCTTGAGTTCACTTTTTTAATCTCCCAGGTGCCTTCATCAAATTGGATTTCTCTTGACCCTAGCCTGGGGAGGTGGGCCAAATGTAACACATCTAAACTTCAATCTCACATCTTCATAAGGTTGCGCTGTCCCATGATAAGTCAGTAGGACTGAGGAACATTACAAAAGCTGTGAACTTGGCAATCACGGGATGGAGAAAAGCCAGGAGGAATCACCAACAGTACCACATCTTACATGATGTTCTTGCTTTTCTAACTCTCCCTGTTCTCCTTTGCACTGCTTTGCACAGTTTTATTACGTATTACTTATTTTAAAGATTTGGGAGATGTTTTTGAGAATGTGCACATTTGGATGTTTTGTTGCACACTGCCAAGTGGTCTTGGACTAGAGTAAGGTCAGACTTTCCTGTAATAGTGTCACAGGCGTCATAGTACAAAAGGGCAGAGAAACATGAAACATGAAACAGGAAAGTGGAGGATTGTGAAACATGTTAGATGAAAATCAATAGCTAGAAAGTTCAAGCAGGTTCAGACATATTTTAGAACTAGCTAGGGAAATGTTACCAAATATGAAAAGTGGTACTTAGCACTTTAGCTGGCACTCTGATATCAATGGTAGATGTTACAGCTTGGTCCTTGGAGAAACATTAATTGGTTTAGTTGTGCAGCATCTGATTAGGAGAGCTGTTCTACAAAGAGCGGTAATTTCCTTTTTCCATCCTCTTCAAAACAGCCATCGACTTTCCACTGATTTAATGGAACAAGATTGGGCTAGATATTTTGGCATATTACCACATTACCACACACAGCACCAGGAAATCCAGGTGACATCAAAACCTGAATGTTTCTTGGTGCTTTTGCAGTGTTAGTTGCCTCGGACAACATCTCAGCACAGGAAAGCTAGCTGATCTGGTTATGAGTAGATTGCAAAATTCTTTTAGCCTTCTGAAGGGGAAAATATCCTAAGAATCTGCAGTCTTGATCTGTGAGAGATTGACTGTGCTTGAGCAGAGGATGGGGGGGGTTGGATCTACCCTGCTGGATTCTTAAATACCAGTCTTTCAAATGCAGCACTGGAAGAGAGGAAGAGGAAGAAATTCTGTACTGAGTCCAGCAAAACTTACTTTTTTATTTCTTTGGTTAAGTCTTCACCTGTCATTTGGGCTAAATTCTGCTCTAACACACACACTTACAGAGCATGATTTCAGGAGGAGCTGGACAAAAAAACATTAATAGAAACCAAGGAGTTTGGCCCTTGTCTTGTAACCCAGAGAGAAACCTAGTCTGCTGCTGAAAACATTCCTGCATTAATGATGCAAGAGTCTCTGGGAAATTTTAGGTTCACACTTGCAGAATTTCATGATGGCATTGGAAAGAACTGTGCATGTCTGGGGTATATCTGGTGCATATCACTTTGAATGACATAGCAACCTGAAAAAGGGGCATGATCTTTGAAAAATTACAGTGCTTTTCACGTCTTGTCTTTTTGAAATTTGAAATTCAGCAAGGCAAATAAACAATTATTGAAAAATAAGAATTTAGGAACCTTATCCCCTACTCCTTATTATTTCTTCTGACTACCAAGATTGCAGATATGGTCCAAATCTGTGTATTAAAACTAGAGAGTCCTTGAATACTGTCTTTACCTAAAAGCAGCCTTTGCTTGGTTTTGGTATTTTTTACACAACTGTTGACAGAACAAAGTGTTCAGTGCAAATTGTTTGCTGTTTCACACATGCCCAATTTCAATCAGAAAAAAAGCTGCCAAAAAAGTTGCCAGGTATGAAATGATCACTCCCTGAAATAAGAGGCCTAAAAAAAAGTGCAGAGGACTCTCCACGGATACTTATAACCTTGAAGGCAGCTTCTTTGTGCTCTGAATAGAGTCCCATGCAGTCTGGATTGGACCGGGGCCCCCTCTCTGATCAGTGAGTTGTGTCTCTTCCCTGCAGTCAGGAAACTTGGCTCCTGACTGCCAAGTTTTGTGCTGTCTAAGCAGCAACGATGCAGCTCATAGGGAAAGTTCCAGTGTGTGAGAGCTGGCCAGAAAACATTTCCATCTTGCTGCTTTCTCAAAATACAAATTAAAAATGAAAATATATATATAACTTCTGTTTCTTCTCCCTTCCATTTTCATCTCAACCATCAAGAGGTAAGATGATGGTAAATGTCACAGAACATTTTAAACACTTTTATCTAAACTCCAAATTTCTGGCCACAGGGGGAAGATATCTGATCTGAGATGCTGGCCCATGTTTCTTTTCAACCATTAAAGTGTCTGCACAGTACAAAAAACCCACAGAAATAAAGGAACAGAGGGCTTTGTTTCTAAATACCTAGAAGTATTCTGAGAAGTAAAACAATCTGATAATTGAGCTGCAGGGCATTTCTTCTCCATTGAGGAATAAAACCTAGAAATGTTAATTGTACTATCTATCTATCATAAATGAAAGAAGTATTTTCTATACTGTGTAGCTAATGGCAAGAGTATTTTGGCACTGAGGTTAGAAATTTGTATGAAATGTTTAGGAAGCATTAAAAAATACAATTATATTTTCAGAATGAAAGGTAGAACTAAGAAAATACATAATATTTTTTATTACCCTAGGAAATATAACCTTTGACAATACCCAGGCTGTGTTTTTCCTGGCTTCAGGTACTGTCTTGTATAATTTTGAAAATTTTGATTACAATAATATTACCTGAACTTAAATGTTATTTTTTCACTGTGAATTTTTACTGGGATTTTGAGAACAAATCTTTCTCAGCAAGAAAGTGAAGGTAAGACTTACTTTGCTGAAGAGCTCCAGCGTGCCTCTCAATTCCATCATCAGATGTATTTTACATGGTACCAGCTCAAAACTCAGTAAAAACATCCTTTCCTTATCCTAATCTAGGCTTGCGAGTCATTAGAAACACCTTCAGGAGCCAAGACAAAAAGGTGCAGTCAATATGTTTATTGAAAGAAAACATTTCTAAAATGGCAGAAAATAATGATACATGGAAAAAAAGACAGAGCCTACATGCCACATGCCATTTTGCGGTGTTTACATTTAGCAGCAAGCACTGGAGGCACAGAGTTGGAGGTCCCACACCTCCAGCAGTGATGTAGGCTACCAGGCTGCTTTGATGACAACATAGTCATGTGTATGGGCCTCTATGAGTGACCAATATAGGGAGCACCTGGAGGCATGCTCTGCTCCTTTTGAAGGCATCACCACCAAAGGCTGCTTTGGGCGGCAGCAGCTCCAGGGACCCCATGGCTGTGCACCTGGGAGTGTCCCACAGCAAAGCAACAGGGCTGTGAGCTGAAGGGTCTCTTTATCTGCGAGCTTAGGCAAAGGGGGAATGGTGACAGTGGCTGAGGTGATTCCCTCTTTGCAATGTGAAGTAATCATATGTCTGTCCCCTTCACCGCTTCCCAGAGAGGTGTCCCATGCCTGTCCCAGGGATGTAGGGATTCAGGTATGGAACAGCTTCCACAAGGCAGAGCATATTTGGGAGTGAGGCAGAAGCGATGCTTTCATCAGAGGAGAAAATAAACACTAGAGGAAGCACCCTGCTTGCTGAAATGTATTAAAAGAGCTCTAAAACTTAATTAAAAATCATTCTATGGCAAGCTTGTAAGGTCACCATTTTACAAATGCATCAGTGCTCTTGGGAATCTAATGTTGCCACTTATTATGTCACAGCTCACAGCATATCCTAAAAGGAGGTGTAGGTATACTGGTCCTCCCAAGAGAATGGTACAACCTCCAGGACCATGTCAAACCTTAGGCCAACAACTCACACCAGAAGAACGCAGCTCAGGTGGGCTCACAGGACCCCTACGCTATCAGAGCAGCCAGAGAGCTGGGTGGGTGCTGAGAACGACTGACCAGCCCCAGCACTTCTGACATGGCTGGAGAGGACATGGATACAGGACTGAAGTAGTCCTTTAAGATGGGCCTTGAATGTCACCCCAGCAAAAGCGTAGATCACAGGGTTCAGGCAGCAGTGGATGAAGGAGATGGTTTCTGTCAGCTGCAAGGCCAGGGCTATCTGATAGCTCGCCTTGCAGTCATTGATGATGTGCAGGCTCTGCAGAGAGTCTAGGAACAGCACGATGTTGAAAGGAGTCCAGAAGAGGAAGAAAACAATGACAATGATGAAAATCATCTTGATTGCCTTGATCTTGTTCCGATTTTTGCATTTTTGCAGGTTTTTCAGTATCTGGGCATAGCAGCAAATGAGAATGCTAAGGGGAATCAGGAGGCCTAAGATATTGGCTGCAAACTGGGAAGCAACCTTCCAGGTATTGTCACCTGGGGGATATGTGGAGACACACTGCACAGACTGCTCGATTTCCAACTGCTGGTTGAACATGATAATGGGTACAGAAGCCAAGCCAGCCACCAGCCACAGGATTAAACTGATAATTATGCCACAAGAGGCTGTCCGTATCCTCATGGCATAGACCGCATGGACAATTGCTATATACCTGTCTATGCTCATGAGGGTTATAAAGAAAATACTGCTATAAAAACCTGTGTAATAAATGCCAGCCATTATCTTGCACATAGTGTTGCCAAAAACCCACTGGTCTGAAGCATAGTGGGCTTGGAAAGGGAGAGGCACAACGAAGAGGAGATCAGAGGCGGCAAGGTTCCGCAGGCAGATGTCAGTCATCGTCGTCAGCCTTTTCTTGGTCAGGAGAACCCAAAGGACCAAGGAGTTTCCCAGAAGGCAGAAGACAAACACAAGGCAGTACAGAATTGGCAGAAAGAGGGATTTAAACCTGTGAAAGCTGTTTCCTTCATTGCATGGAGCAGTGTTTTCATCATATCCATAGTCATATTCTGTTGTGCCAAGGAACTGGCTTGTGGGATTCATCTCAGATACCTGTGCAGAAAAGAGCAAGGGATAAATGGCTGTCTGTCCTGGCACGGGACTCCCAGGGTGGCTTCTGTCTCTCTCTGTGCCACAACGAGCCCATGGGTCAGCCTCCAGGCAGAGAAGGACTGCAAAATGCAGTCTTGCTCTCACTGACTGAACAAGAGCAGCTGTACCACCCAAAAGGCTGCACCTGCAGCCTGCAAATCATTCCTATACACCTGTAAGTATGACAGCTAGGATGCTCTTGGTTTCACCAAAACTGTTTCAGTGCCAGTGAGTTAACCCCTCTTCATTATAGTGACAGGGAAAAATTCATGCTCTGAATAGTTGTAATGGTGCAAAATGGTACAAAACCTGCACCTGATCTAAGAATCTGGATTTTCTTGTGCTCCCTGGGGTGGGGAAGCCTTTTGCTTGTAGCATAAAGACCCTTATAAAAGTGTCTCAGCTGAAGAAGCCATCACCAAGCAGCATAACCACATTTTTAGCTGAGCTAATCAGAGCTAGATACTGGCATGGGGCATAGAGACATGTAAGCTAGTTTTCCATGATTGGGTGCAGGATCGCATACAAAAAACCCTCCGCAGCAGCAAGGAGTTCACACGGTTAGACAGCAGCACTTGCAATGCCGAGTTCTGGGCTGCTGCAGCGAGGCTGCTGCTGACCTTTGAGTTAGCTGGTAAACAGCTTGGCTGTACCTATTGCTAAAACACAGCAGTTTATTGCTCCTGCCTGTTCTGCCCAACTTCAGTTTTCTAGGGAGGATGTTTCCTCTCTGTCATTTCTGAAGCACTGCAATGAAGACAGCTTTAAAATAATCTGACTGGCTCTCCAAAAGTGAGTCAGTGCTTTAGCCACCTTTTTTTTTTCCCAGATGTCACTTCATGACCCCTATAAAAGGGGATCTGGTTTGCAGAGTTAAAAGTGTTCACATTTTAAGAAGTAATGGTTCTTTCAAAAGATACCTTTTCAAAGGAGTTTGCCTTGTCACTGCTAAGACATTTGTATGTTTATTGTGCACTGCACCTATGCTAGGTTTGCGTACAGGTTGACCACATCTTGAAAGAGCTTCAAAGACACAGAGTTTCTGGGAGGGAAGAATAATTTTTAATAATCATTGCTATTTAGGTGTAGCAATAATATGAATGACATTGATTAATTCATTAAAAGTAGAGGACATGCTCTCCTGAGCTAAAAATTGCTGTTTGGGTATACAAAAAGAGAAAGCACAGAGAAAATTTTCATATTGACAAAGAACGAATCAAAATTCACCCCTTCTTTCCCAGCTGTGCCACCTTGTGCAGGGAAACAGAAGGATCCATATGCACAGCACAGAGGGATGCTGGAGTCAGTGTTCATCCTCTGCTCCAGGTATGGATGCTGTTCGTGCCTCACTGACCTACCTCAGCTTTTCTTGGGGCACAACGACTGTTTCCACCGAAGTCAATTGGCACGTGCAATGCAGAGAAACCTGTTACAAATACAGCACTCAACCCTACAGAGTTCCTTGTTCAGAAATAACAAGTAATGAGAGAAGAGCAGTGCTGCAATCTATGTTGATAGTGTAACTCTTTCCTATATTGAGTTTTCAGTCGTAGGTAGGACATCTGTGTTATTAATTTCAACTTTTTTTTCATGCATAAACCCCTAAATATTGAGATGTTCAATCACTAGATAATGACTGTTCATGCAGCAACAGATATGGGTAGAAAATATTTCCTACTAATGCTTTTGATGTGTGACCCCGACACACTGTGACTGTAAGCATGGCAGCAATGGCTTGCTTTTCTTAATTGCCCATCAGGGACCCCTTAAAAGCAGTCCATAGATTCAAGAACCAAAAGTAAAAAAAATTCAAAAAATTATGAATACTGCATTATAGATATAGATAGATATAGATACATAGATATTTATTTATAGATACGATGTATCCGATGTTGGCAAAATTCAAAAGTGTTTTTCGTGGGCTGCACAGAGGCTGGAGATGCTCCACTTCAGACTTCCAGACTGCCTTTACACCATTAATATCTTTGACAGCTTCCAACCAGGGCACAGCATTTTCCATTTTCTCCCCTTTCCACATCAGTCGACAAAACAGTCAAACTGAAAAAGCAGTTTTCCCGAGAGTATCAAGACAGAAGTAACTGCTGGAGGTCCCTTTCCCCTGGTTGCCCAAGTTAGCCCATTACTTTTAAGAGTAGCACATTAAATGGGAATGGACTTTACCTTTGAAAGCAAGAAGCCTCTACTCTCTGAGTTTGCTCCGATCCCCTTCTCCTTCTACTGTGTCCTCATCCTCTCTCTCAGGCTTGGGAGCTTCCAGGAAGTTTATTCCGTCCCTTGTGGAGACAGCTGAGATTTGGTGATATGCGGGTGTCGAATGGGCAGCTGCCAGTTACAGAATAGGTTTTGAAGCAAATAGAAGATTTTGTGGCTGTGATAAACAGGAAAAGAGGTGAGAGGGCTTACAAACATATTCTGTGAAACAAAAATCAAATACGTCTGTTTTTGAAGACAGTAAAGGTAGCACATGAATAGGTGTTCTCCTTTTAATGCGTTTGCTAAACTCCCTTTTTTCACAGCCACTCCTGACAAGCAAAAAAGCTCAGAGGTCTCCATCACAGAACACACCCCAATAAATTTGCAACTTTTTGCAGAAGCTGATATATAATTTCCGAGTTGCATTATTTTAGTTTTTCATTTCCTTCAACTAATATCAACTTGAATACTGGAGTCTGGTTGTATCCCTCCCCATTAGTAATGTATTAACTTTCTGAGCAAAATAAGAACTCACAGCTACTGATACCTCTTTGCAATCATTTTTAAGCACCTTTGTTCAAGTGGAGATATTTCAGAGTTTCTTTGCTACCTTATGGGTTTTTAGGGTATATTTTAGTGCATTTAGGATACATGGTTAAGGACAAAATAGTGAAACAAGGACAGTCTTGACATTATTTTATTTGGTAACTTTAAATTATTTTTGGTTTGTGTAATACTGTAAATCATGGTGCTTTATAAGTCAGCCAAATTATATGCTTTTCATCCGTTAATCTCAACAAGCACCATTTTCCTGATTTATAGGAGCACAGAGAACACAAGAGATTTGCCTAACAACTCCAAACAAGTGGCAGATCCAAAACACGACTGTTATTGAAGTTACTAACCTGTTCTTTGGTAGCAGCTCCAATCCAAAGTAGCTTTCCAGCTTGCTGGCTGTTGCATAAAAGAATAGTGAAAAAGAGTCCCAAAGAAGAGAAGAGCTAAATACTACAGGCAGACAAAAAAAAAGTGAGAAAATGGCGTGGAGAAAAAAGGAGTAACCTAATGAAGGACCCGGCACTAGTCAGCAGCACAGTCAAGACAGAAAAGACCTGTCCCTTGAGGTATTCAAAATGCTACCGATGACCACGGCGTCACCCTGCCTCCAAGTACCCAGTTGGTCTTATTACATAAGAGAGACTCTCCTCTTTTTTTGTTTGGGTTTTTTTTTTTTTTTTCAGAATTAACTTTTGAACATTGTTATGATAGAATTTTATTTTATTCTATTGTCTATATATTAATTACATGATTAATAATATGTCAATAATATGTCCTGCTGTTACAGACATACAGTACAATATAATGTGACTCCATTCTCTTTACTTTTTTGTTTAGAAATCAATAAGGTCAGCTTTCATTATTTCTTCTTATGATCAAAACATCAATCAATTAAAGATGCCGCCTTTTCCATTGGACGCTTTTTGCATTAGTTTGGCTGATAAGTTACTAACACATATAAAAAAATTAAATGATAGTTTGACATGAAACTGATAAAAGAATTAAATATATCTGCATTTTAAAACGTTTATACATATTCTAAAATGAAAAAAAAAATTGCATTTTTTGTTGAGTTATTTTCTGTTGCACGTATTGTGATTTTGCAAAAATATTTCTGTTCATTCAAAATGATTATTTTTCTAATTGCGAAATCTTCCAGCTGTGTATTTTCACCAGCCACAATTCTGCATGGCCAGGCAAAGTGAGGCATGAGGCTGGAAGAGTGCAGCAGGGAAATGTCAGAGGAAATGCTGCATGCATTGGAGGAAGCTGGAGCAAGCAAAAAGATGCAGAGGACCTTAAAGGCAAGGCAAAGAGCTGGATTTCAAGTGAAAAAAAGATAGGATACAAGTGAGCAGGCCTGGTGACTGCTGTGGTTGGAGGACAGCTGGCTGCTGTTCTTTGGGCAGAACAGTCAGGACTGAGCTGGACATATGGTAACAGCCTGGTAATAAGGAGAGGGAGGAAAAAATTGTGATGGTGCCAGTGTTTTGGAGGGAAACAGCAGAATTACAGAGCTTGAGGTAGTGTTTCCAAAAGCAGCTTTGCTGTGTTTTGAGAAGCGATGTTGAGCCCCTGGCCCTGCCTGGCTTTCAGAAAGGTTTACATGCCTGCATCGCTTCTGGGGTGGTCGGTGTTCCTGCCACACAGCTATCCGCTGAGCTTTTCTCAACAGAGGAAGAAAATTCATTAAAGGCAACGGACCATGTGATTTATCCAAGGCAGTGAAAGGAAAGGTGCAGAGACGGGTTTAGAAGATGACAAATATGGCTTTGGAAAGGTGCTGTCTCTGACCTGCAGGTATGAGAGTGGATAGGAGAGGAGGACCACAGCACAGGGGTGGACTTGGGAACTGTTGGCTGAAAGGGTGATAATTAGGATGATGAAAACTAACAGGAGATTCCTGGGGGACAAGGAAGAACAGGAGGCAGATTTCATTCTCCTTATTCGCTCTCCTACAGGTAATTCGAGGGGAGTATGGGCAGACAAAGCACTGCTGGGCTGGAAGGCGATAGAGATAAATAACCTCCAGTGTGTTCACAGATATGGGGTGCTGAAAGCTGTAGGTATGCTAAACTTCCCTTGAAAGCTCAGAGGAGGATATCTGGCAGGGGGAGGATGGGAGGTACGCATTTCTGATTTTCTCCACCATCAGCTATGAGTCAGGCTGTAATGACCCATATCCTTCCCGACACTTTCTCAGTCTGTGAGTAGTAGTCACCTTGTTCTGAGTTACACAAAGGCCACGCAGGCAAACAGGGATTTTCTACCAAAACAGCCCTTTGAAGTTCATCTGAGGATAACAATGCAGAAAATGTGGTAAACCAGCAAGAGGTGGTAAAAAGTGAACAGAGAAGTTAAAGGTGACCTACACTCAAAAGTACTGAACTCAAGTGGAAAGAGGTGCAGAGAGGCTGCAAGGTGGCAGGAGGAGCAGCGAGAGAGAGCTGGGCTCAGCCTGGTAAAGCAAAGTCATGCAAGGGATACATTTGCTACATACAGACAACCCGGCAAGGAAATGGACAGAGGAAAAGGAGGATTGGCTCACCTTACAGAAAGCACAGGCATGTGAGAGAATATTTACGGGTTGTCCCTTGGGCTGAAGAGAGTTTGCTAGCAGGGTGCTGGGGCTGTGGAGCAGCCTTTCTGTGGGAAGAGAGCAAGCCAACTGGTGTAAAATGGTCCTTGGTTAAGTGTGTGAAGGGGATGCCTTACCCAGGGGCTCTCATAGCCAAGGACAGGACAGCAGGGACCAGGCTGTCCCTCCCAGGGCCTCAGGGGTGCTCCCAAGGTGCTGGATGGGAGCCAGAGGGCAGGAAGGTCTCAGATCTGTTTGCTAAGGACCCATCCAAAATCCACCCTAGAGCTCCCTTCTCCAGCAGCCCTGGCTGCTGCCTTGCAGTGTCCCTCCAGTTGAGTTTTAGCTGGACACTAATACCAGTGCTAGCGATGTCTCTCCATACTCTTGTGGGCTTTCCTGTGAGAAAGAAATACCTTACAGCAAAACAGAAACAATTGATTGTTGGTATCTCCAGTGCTCCAGCCTATGACCAGTTTGGGTTTGCGTGCGGGAGCCATGCCACACACCACACTCCGTGTGCTCAGTCAAGACTAAGCTGCAGGAGGAAAGAGCTGTGTGGCTTCATGACCTTGGTGAAAACAGCGGTGCACAGGCATCTCGGTCACTGCTCAGGTTAAAAAACACAGGGGAAATGGTGCTGTAGGAGGAGCCTTCTGCTTTGTCTTCTTATGTTTTGACGTTGGTTGTCAGGGTTAGACTGCAGCAGACGCAGTGGCCCCAGGCAGCCGGTGGGTGCTGGGGAGTCTCCATGGGACTGTGCACCAGGCTGTTCATACTTCCCCTTTAGCTGTGCCTGCTGCCTTCGCCACCACAGCACTTCTTGTATTTACACTCTGAAGTTACAGTTTCTGCTGTTTTATCTTCTGTCAGAAAAGTTGCTTCAGTGGTGAAAAAACCCATGCAACGCTTCATATAGTTGAACACACTGTCAGCCTAAAAGTGATGAACACATCAGAGTAATGCAGACTTCAACTCCCCTAAACTACTCGGAGACCCAAAGTTAGGGAAGTGATGCTCCACTGAAGCCCCATGGTAAATGGAAAGGCTGTGGAAATGCCATGACCAAAACGAATCTTGCTGTGAGGCAAACATCATGGCCACGTCTGCAGCTCCTACAGCCAGACATATTCACTGGCACCAAAGGACCATCCGTGCCCTCTAGCTCAGCCTCTGACATTAGTCCCAGAGGTTTTTATTATCCTGTGCCACTACTGCACTGCCTCAGCCTGGGAGTGACAGCCAGGGAGGTTGCTGCAAACTGCTGTGCCTGCTCTTGTAGAAACCGCTCCTTCCTCCTACAGTCAGTCTAGATGAATTGAGTTTGAACACAGAAAGGAAACTGTGGTTGCACCAGAAGACACCACCAGTAAGAACTTGCTTTGGCCTCAGGAGCAACAGTCGCAAGCCCTGATGTGGCTCTGGCTGTTTGGTAAGGCAGATGGGAGGCACCTTTCTGACACCACGGCACGGGCTCCAGTGATGGTGTAGCAGCTGCTAGGAAAAGATGGGAATAAAAGCAGAGTAAGATACCCTCCCTGGTAGGATAGTTCCCAAAAAAAGATTAGGTATTTCCTGGATCTTCTCACTATCACAGTACCCGGCTGGAAAGTGGAGGACAAGTTTGCCTCGATGCGATGCTCTTCCACTCATCTCAAAGTGGTGGCAACCAGCCGAGTCAGATGCTCTTATTCAAGAAGAGCACTTTCCTCTGCCTTTGCTCGACAGCAAAATAAAAGCAGCTTCCTAGTCAAAAAGAGGCCTTGCCGTTTGACATCACCTCTTACTTTACATCTCAGAGGGCTTACTCCATCATATTAGCAGAGGATGAAAGAGGTGACAAATTCAGCAGGGGAAACAAAACCAGGATTAACTGCAACAGGAAGGATACAATGTTCAGAGATGCTGGGTTGCTCAGCTAAAATGACTTGTAAGATGACAGCAATCATCACTGTTGATGGGAGGAACAATGATGACAGCTTGGCTTTGCAGGAGAAGGTGTGTGTGGGGGGGTGTCAGGGTGAGAATGTCCTTTGCACTGTGGGAGCAGCGTGCTGGGTAGCACTTTCATGAACCTCCCAACGCAAATTCCTCCTCCTGGCCGACTCTCTGCCCCAAGAACCCTCTCCCAAGTGTCTCTGCTGCCTGCATGGAGCAGCAAGTGCACTCCCCTGGCTGTAGCACCCTTGGTGAATCCCTTGCACCCCTCTCCCACACAGCAGCAGGGACAGACAAGGGGTACACTGAGCCTTGGGTGCCCAGGGCTGGTGGTCACCTAGGAAGTACAGGAGCAAATCCTGTATAGGAGCTGTCTTTTGAGGAATCCTTGCCTGTTTCAGTTATTGCCACAATGTCTGGGTCTATCAGCATCAGCTATCAACACACCATCTTAGTAGGACTGCATCATCTTAATCAAAATTTTTAAATCAGATCATTGCTGGTATAGAGGTACAAGTATGGCATGTGGCAGAATGGTTCCTTTCCCTTTCTTGATGGGAATAACATATTTGTATGTATGCCTGTGTACAAAGGGGTGGGTGAGATTTTGAGTAATCATTTTTTTTGTCATCCAAAAAGTATATTTAGGTTGACTAAAATACCTCTGAAAGTGACAAGTTGTTTTTGGGGGGACTCCAAATTAGAGGAAAAAAAATGAAGAAGAGTCACAAAACTTTATTCTAACAAGTTCCAGACAAAACATTGCCATTTTTCATTTTTAAATGTATCATTTTCAAATATAGCATTTCTTTTATAAATAACCTCTTCTTTTAACCTTTCTTCCTCAAAAACAGGCAGAATTCAAAGGTTCAAAAAATTTCCAGTAGAACTAAGCTGTGTCTGTTTTGCTGACAGCAGACAGAAATTTTTATGTTTCTTTTCAGCTTGTCAGCAAAAATATTGACAGCCTCCAGGAAAGTGGAGTTGTTGTACTGTAACAAAGTGCTTGTGTATGCAGACATGTACAAATGTGCAGATGAGAAACCTATTTGGCATTGCTCGGGCTCTCTGTCCTGCAGCAGACGCTCAGTGCACAAAAAAAGGGCTGTGAGCCAGAGAGTCCTCCAAAAACTGTTGCTGAGTTTGTACAGGAGAAGGAGTTGGAGGTGCTTGGTGAGGTCTGGATCAGCTCACTCTGCTCCACACCCTGTTTTTCACTGCTGGCACCAAAGCCACACAGATTATGGCTTTGACAGCTGCGGCCTTGCACAATCGCTTAGTTTCCCCAAAGCAGAAATCAGTGTTTTGCAAAACTCCCAGCACAGTAACTCATTCATAACAATGTCAGCAGTGAGTGGGGTTTTCTCACTCATGTTTTATGACAGGGTAATTGTGTGACAGAAAGAGATAAGCAAATACATCTCTTGTATATGGAGTCTTTGAGAGCAAGACTTCTCCATCTCTCCCGTACCTGATGCTTTTTTCTCACCCTAAAGCACTTAGGTTTTTAAGCCTTTGCTGCCCACACTTCAGATTAGCATCTGACAATGCTTTGCCTAAGGGTGGAGAACAGAGAAGGATGCAAGCGAGAATGAGTTAGAACAGAGAAATCACAGCAAACAGGGCTGGATAGGACACTGGGAGATCACGTAGTCCATCCCCTGTCTTGAAGGCAAGGACAGTGTTCCGCTGTTATTCTAATCACGCAGTTGTTCAGCCTGCTCCTAACAGCCCCTGCTTTCCCTCCAGCTTCTCCTTACAAACCATGCGAGTACTTCTGCAGACTCACTCCTAGTAAATTTGTCTTAATCTAAAACTCTCCTGGTATGATTTGAGTCAGTTATTTACCGTATCCATGGAGGAACAATTGCTACTTTCTTCTAGCTGCTTTAAAATATTCTAAGATCATGTTTCCCTTCAATCTGAAGAGCTCGTATTTCATCATCTTTTTCCTTTTAGGTCATTTTTCCTAAATTGTTAATTGTAGCCACTGTTCTCCTTTGGCAGCTGTCCAGTTTTCCTTAATCTTTTTTGCATTGCAATGCCCAAAACTAGACATAGAGCTCCAGCTGTGGCCTTACTCCTGGCAAAGCAGTCTGGAAGAGTCACCTGCCTGGGGTAGCTGTCTTCTTTTGCAATCACATAGCACTAGTGACTCATGCTTCTCTCATGCTGGATGCTGGCCCCCAGATCCTTTTCTCCAGAAGTACAGCTTTCTTCATCCTGTGTTTGTGGTCTCAGCTGACCCTGCCCATGTGCAGAAGTGGGTGCTTGTCCTTAATGAACTGCAGCCCATTGCTCACAGTCTTTTTAATCTGTGAAGATCAATTTGAGCAGCCATGCTGTCCCCCAGTACGTTTGCACCCCCTCCCAAGGTGATGGCACATGTAAAAATAGTAAAAGCATGCACCAGCCCTTCATCCAGAGCAGTAACACGCATGGTGACTTGTGTGGGAGCAGAGCACAGCCCTAGCTGCAGGATCCGTCTGAGCAGCTCTCCTGTCCAGCAGTGACTGCTCAGGAGTTTGACTGTCCACTTGTGCACCCACATAAAGGTTGTTTGATATGCTCAGAAAGCTTGCTAGATCCAATGTATGGGATACGACTGCTTTACCTGGCTGGCATGAGGCTGTAACTGAGGCTGATTTGACATAGGTGCTTCTTGACAAATGTGTATTGGCTCTTACTCGTTTTATTTTTTGCAGGCTGCTTATTCGTTCTGGTGCTTTCCAGCAACTGTGATTACACTGACTGGCACATAATTCCCTCTCTGGCATAAGCTGATGTTTTCGCAGCAGATTATTAAGGCTACCTGCACCAGCTGGCTGCCCAGTGCTCGCCACTAGAGCTTGACGCTGGCCATACTGGCTCAGAGCAAATGGCAACAGGAGCCAGCACCCTGTGCCAGCAGTGCCCAGTCCCAGATGCTCCAGTCTGCAGAGGGGGCAACTGTGCTGCCCAGCTGGAGCACAGCTCTGCTTCAGGTGCCCAGCCAGGCAGCGCCAGGCAGAGGTCACTGAAAACCTCAATACATCTTCCTTCCGACGCTCAGGGCTTTCTTCTCAGGGCTCACTGACCCTTCAGGTGTGAAGTCTGTGAGCTCCAGCACAGAAACCAGGCAGGATTTCTCCCACCTCATCAATGCCACCTAATCCTGTGCAACACTTTTTGGCTATATGAATGTAGATAAACCACATGGGGCTGGGATGTGGGTGAGGACACTCAATTAGCTACTTGGTTAGATGGCTAGGCTGGTTCCTGGCAGGGTTTAGGCTCAGCCCTGTTTGCACTCTCTGCCTGCTGGGAGCAGTGGCGTGCAGTGCAGACCACCCTTGCGCCCAGGTGCAAGTCTGGTGCCTGTCCGTGGCCTGGCGCCAGCGGTACCTCTGTAAGGGCACACCACCACGCTGTGGTGGCTGCACCACTTCTGCCTCCCAGCTGGCCTCGGGTCACGTCAGCCCAGGGGGCTGTGAGGAAACGGGGAGCTGCAGAGTGGGAAATTCCCCATGTGGCCACGGGTGTCCGTCTGCCTCTTCAGCACAGCTCTGCTCTTGTCGCAGGAGTCTCCTGTGGAACCAGCTTTGGATGCTTATCAGATTTTAAAAGGAAAAAAGGTTTTCAGCATACGAAACTGCATTCTTAAAACAGGGAAGCCTGTGTGGTTTAAGACCAGGATGGTGACTCAGGGACCCTGGATTCAAACCTGCACCCTGCCACTGGCAGCAGGTCCCCTTGGAGGGGTTGCGTGCCTTTAGCAATGCCTCCCCAGGGTGGGCTGCTCTCAGCACAAGAGCATCACATAGCAAAATCTGGGCAATGGTCACGTCCTGCTGGTGCTTCCTACCTAGACCACAGTGGCTGCGATATCAAAGCAAGTGTCTGCACAGCGTTGACCTGTCTTTCGCATCTTCCCTCAGGCCTCTGCCCTTGCCAGGGGCGCGAAGAGAGGCTTTGCTGGGTTGACACACACCTCATAGGCCGCTGTGGTCCGAGAGGAGGTGTATCTGAGCCACTGGTAAACAGGAAGCTGCTGAACAGCTTTATTCTTTTTCTTGGTTTTTTTTTAGGTTCTTTTGGTCTGGTTTTCGTAGCTATTCTTTTTCGCTTACTTCATTTCAGGAAACACATTTTTCTGCCACCTCTTGCAGGAAATGTGCAAGATAACAAAAAGTGCTGAAAACCTCATGGTTAGCTCAACCCACTTTACAAGAGGTGATGAGTCAAAGGGCCTGGCAACGAGGGCATCGCAATTACATGCTTTTTTGCACTGGCAAAAGCTGGAAGCCCATGGATCAAGCTCCCAATGGTGAAAGTGGGGCTAAAAGGATTTGACTGTGCAGAATACAGACACACACTTTTGTGCTATGATTAGATGTTACACCTTGGGGGCTTTTCACTGGTATCAGAAAGAGCTTTCAAACCTTTCTTGTCAAGAGAGCCAGGGGCATACCTCTCTTTCCAAAGCTGCAGCACCAGGCTCTTGGGAACTCATTTTCAACACCAAAGACCCACCAGGGAGCCTGCTGTCCACACCAGGCACATCCACCATCCACATCACTGCAAACAAGTGCAGCTGCACTGAGCTCACACCCCAAAGCTTGTTGAGGGAGAAGGAAGGCCACTTGCGCACAGCGTGGACCGAGCAAGTCGTCCAGACACATCAGGAGCAGGCAGAACGGACTGTACTACCATTTAACAGATACCCTAGGCTTGTCCTAAGCTGTAGGCAGCAGTGTGGTTACAAAACTTGCAGGGATCAATGCTCACCATGTTTAAACTCTCTCCTGATATTGCATCGTGCTGCTTGAGAAAACTAGCAAATAATCAAGCCCCTGCTGCTTACAGAGAGACATGCCAAGGTCTGCTGGCAGTAATGCTGGCAGGACAGGGTGAAGCCATGGGGAGTGGCAGGGGGCAGGCATTCTTCACACCACAGCCTGGGGCTGCAAGCGCAGCTTTGGCTGTAGCACTGTTGACCTTGCACTGACAGGAAGGAGTTTGCTTTATGCATCAGCCCTTCTTATCTCCTGTCCACCTTAGCAGTGAGGAGGATCCCTTAGGCTAGCCAGGGTAATGCAGTGCTTGCACTCCCACCACCTACATCGTCATCCCCTCCTGTGGGCTGGGGATGGACATGCACAGCACAATGCAGAAAAGAGATACAGCCCAAAATGTTCTGAAAAATACCACATCTAGCAGGAAGGAGGTTTGAAGAGGAGAAGGAGTGTCTTTCCAGCATGCAGATGCATAGGGCAGGTTTTCTTCTCATTACCAAACCAGTTTCATGTTTCTCTGGTGTACCGAAAGCACAGGAGGGGCTCTTGTGGGTTTCAAACAGACGAACTTTTGCTACTGTATAGGTAAAATCTGTGTTTCCTTTTACAACACCCAGAATTTCTTTTGCTGACTCTTTTCTGATACACTTCAATAATTCCAAGAACCATCAAGATTTCATACCTCCCCCCCTTATAAGTTTGTAGGCAGAAGAGTAAAAAGTCAAAAGTTTCATTAACCTTTTGAAATCACTAGGTGTGAATGTGTCTTTCTGACCAGAACCAAACACAAGACCAGTTTTTATAGACAAGAGTAATAGTAATGTGTCCACATTTCTTGGACAGATCAAGGGACATCTGAGAAATCCTGAAGTCAAGAGTTGAGCCACAGCATCTTAGGCAATCTTTGAGGAAAAAGAAAGCTCTTGAATTAGTCTCAAATAATATTTAATATCCAATAATGAAAAATAGTGGTTTGGGTGTTTGTGCTGCTTTTACCCAAAATCTGCTCTGCTTGCTTCATCTTTATTCTATCAAATATGTGCAAAGCCAGCAATTCCAAATTTGGAAAATCCTTCCCAGTGTGAGCTTTCCTTAAGGAAGAGCCCAGAGCATAGGTGGGGGCAGTCAGCACTGGGAAACCTTTGCACCTCACTTTGGCAACTATAATTGTCATAAGCTGGGACAAAGAAGGCTTGCCTTTTTGATTACTTAGGACTTTTAACAGTAAAATGGGTCTGAAGATGGAACAGAACAACCTTCATTTATTCCTGCTACGTCTCATTTCAGGTTTGGAAAATTGAAAACAGAAGTTGAAACAGAAATTCTCTACTGTAATGTAATAAAATAGATCCACAGTCCTAGGCAGCAAAGTGAAATCACATCATAAAAAAAAAAAAAACAGATACACAATATTGGGGGGGTTTCTTTGCCTTTTGAAATGTGAATAGGTATTCTGATAATACATCAAACAGCAGCTGACCACAGAGACCACAGGAGGTTAATGTTTAATGTACTTCCCTGTAAGACACACTGTTCAACAATATGAGTGTGCTCCCAACATGATTTCATTTATGTTCTCAGTGTTAAGCTTGGTATAAAACACACCTTTTTACTCCCTCATTGCACAAGAGGAGGAAGTGACTGCATAGAGAAATTACACATTTGTCTCTAGGCTCTCTAGAAACCTGTGACAAAAAAGGGTCATTAAATCACTTGCTGTCTTAAAAATTCAGCCCCGGGAAGCATTTACAAGCCTGACATGCAGACGCACTTTTAATACAAAGTTGGTTTTTAGTATATCTTAGGTCTAGGATCCTAAACTATGGTCTGAGGGTGCTGATGGCCAACAAGATCACGCAAATGGCCTTGAGGTGTTACAGAACCATGTCAGAAATAGCATTCACCACCCTCCAGCAAAGTGCTGATCCCAAGGGTGCTTCATGGTCCTCCAAGAAACTCTTCAGGAAATAAATTCACATAGGCTTTTGGATATGCACACAACCAATAAAAAACTGCCTGAGGAACCTGGAAAGGACTTGGAGAGGTTGGTCTAGCAAAACATAGCCATAACTACATTTAGCAAAACTCCCGTTTCAGCACAGCCATGCTGTCCTGAAGCATGCATTACAAGGGGCACAATAGGGAGGTCTGCCTGCTCTGGCTGAGAATAAATCTTATGCAAAAAGAGAAGGCAGCCAGTCTTCCAGTAAACAAAAAGTTTCCAGCAGTGTCCGTGAAGTGGCCAGCTCACTGCACAGAGGCAGGGAGGCGCAGGGCTGAGCCGCAGGCTGCAGGACAGGGGTGGTTGGGCAGGCAGCCGCTGCCCTGACATCCCGCTTCTGCGCTGTGGTCGCAGCACAGTGCACGGTGTGCTGAAAGGAGGGGGCTTACCTGCAGTGCAAGAGCAGCGGGGAGGGAATTACCATGCACAGGGAGAAAATCATGCTCTCATAAAAAGCAGCCAACTCTGCTGGCAATCAGGGATACCGGGGTTATAGAAATCTCGCATTTCATTTGAAGCGTTTTTGGTGAACTAGCCAGGTGAGAAAGCATCAGCCTTTTGGCCACCACCAAAGTGTGAACACACAGTGCCCGAGCTGAAAACACCCTCTACGCTGCTCCCTCCCTACCATGCCTGTGTTTCAAATCCTCTCTCATCTCCCACAGAGGCCCTAAGGACTGGTTTACCAAAGGTGAGAAGCACCACAGAGATGACAGATGCATCGAGTCACTGTCACCCAGAGCCATGGATGCAAACAAAAATACAGAGATCAGCTGGGAGTGAAGGAGCGACCAACTTTTGACACAGCCACTTACAAGACAGTGCAAACGCAGCTGTGGGAGGAGGAGATGTGCAGCAGCAATTAGGCTTCATGGAGTCCAAAAACAACAGGCAAGCACGAGAAGTAAAACGACAGGCTATCCTAAAGATAAAATACCACCACCGGTCAGCCCCCTTGTAGTAAAGTGCCAGGGTTTGGGCACGTTTTCCTCAATGCTGAGTAGATAAAACAAATTCCCACACCTGCAAGCACTACCTACCTCCCAGCTCAGCTCTGCTTCAGCTTCCTCCTCGGCCAGCAGTACACACTTTGGCAGGAGCTATGCAGGAGCCCGCAAGGAAGCAGCTTTCAGTGCTGTGATATGGGCAGCAGCTGCTGGCTCCTGGGGCTGCAGGGACATAGAGATGGTGGGAGCTGGAGGCTGGTGTGGGGACAGCACTGTTTGCCTTTGGGCATCGAGGCTCCCCCCTTCACCGGATAGTCAAATATACTTACAGTCCAGTGTTCTGGAAAGAATGCCTCTATATGTTTCAATAGATGATGGCTGTTGTCTCCCTGACTGCTGCAGCTGTCAGCCAGCTTCTCTGCCTCTAATTGTGAGATGGGATCCTAGAGTGCCCATGTATTTCATGTTATACCATTAAAACGAGTAAAATGCTCTATGCTGGAGCAGGAAGCACAGTGTGGGTTCCTCAGTCCAGACAACTACCTGTTAGGTGTTTCTTTCCCTTGTACAGCCTCTTGCCCTGTGCCCCATCTACCCTCCCTGGGGAGCCCTTTCATCTTCACTGGAGATGTCCCCCACCAGACTCTGCCTCAATGGCCAGCGCACCCCCCGAGCTGTGAGGCATGCCCATCTAAATCTTGGGCTGACCCAGGCCTCAGACATCAGTCCTCCTCTCCTTGGAAGCCAGCACCAATCCCCAGCTTGCCAAAATGCCTGAAGTCAGGGGCCACTACAGGACAGCAGAGGTGCTCCAGCACCTCTTCCTCATCTGCTGCAGCACGCTGACCCAACGAGCCAAGCTCTGCTGCCAGTGTTACCAACTGGGTATGGAGCTGGCCATCTGCAACTAGCCAACCCTTAACTTTACCTGCTGTAAACCGAGAGCAGGATCTAGCCCCAGAGCATCCAGTTCCCCTTTCTGCAAAGCCTATTTGACTACATGCCCTGGCTTCCACTTTTGGCATCGCAGCTGCATAGCTGTCTGGCTCTGCAGAGCTGGTGGCAGGATTCCCCCACACCTTCTGCTCTGCTCCCAGCTCTTGTCAGCACCTCCTTGCACGCCCTGGAATTGCTATTCTGCATCCCTGCAGAAAAGAGGAGAAATCTTCCAAAACGCACATGCTTCCTCCCATTGCCCTCTAGCTCTCCAAAGCTATATAGACAAAGTGCTGTGAAGATCAGACCTGCCCATGAGTGATGCCCATCAGAGGACAGGGGACCTTAGCTGGGTCATGGTAACCAAGGGTGTTAGCAATCCTGGGAGCAAGCCAAACTCCCCCCGTCTGCCTTGGCACGGGGTCTTTCTCTGCCAGCCTTGTACCTCACTCTCAGCTGCTCATTCTGCAGTGTTATTTTTTGGAACCCTTAAGACATGCTATTTTCTCCAAGAAAACGTTAAAAAATAAGCTGAGGTATCGCAGGAAGAGATGAATTGAGGATGTCTTTGCAGGAGCTTTGCCTTCTGGGGACAGTTTCAGCTCATACCGCTATCCAGAATCCAGTCACAGCCGCAAAGAACAGCAGGACATCGGGGGCTTCAGCTCTGATTCTGTTTCCAGTGGCCCAAATTAACCGGGAAAGAAGAGATGAGACAGCCTGGGGCAACTACAGGAAGGCTGTGCTGTAATATTGCTCTTGTTTTAGAGAGTTTTCCAGAGAGCCAACAAAACTGGTTTTCTGAGGTAGTGCAAATTAGGTGGATTTGGAACCAGCATCTGGCCTGAGGTCCTGACTCCAAAAAGCACCATATTTAAATACCCTGAATGTTCACCATCACACATTAGACCCTGATTGTCATCACAGGGTTGTTTGTGCTGTGGGATACAGCACAACAAGGAGCAGAGGTTACAAAACAGCTCACGGGAAGGAGAGGGCCAGAGCTAAGCTTGGAAAGGAAGCACTGGGAAGAGGAAGATGCATTAAGGTCCAGATTGTCCCCACCCAGATTGTCCCTGCCTGGTTTTATTTTTGTAAAAGTAAAATTAAGAGTATATTTTTTTGATCATCATGATGGCTCCAATTCCACAGCAGGATGCCAGTTCACTCCTGTGTATTTCTCTTCCCTTTTCATTTTTTCCCTTGCAGCTCAGCAGGATAGAGACTCACAGGGTCAAATTTAGCCACATGGGTGCAGCTCCACTGATCACAGCAGGGCTGCTGCACAAAGCACTGGGGGAAATACTCCAGTGATCCTTCTTTCTCGCCTCGTTCCATCTTCCCATCACTGCTGCAGACCATTTGCACCCACTTAGTTTGATGTGAGCAGGGGACTCTTGCAGTGAACTATATTCCTGAACCAAAGCTGCAAAGTGGAAACACAGCAAATTTGGGAACCAGCATGCATGTGTGCTGCATTTACCCCAAAGGAGAGGGACTGGCAGCCTCACTGATTTGCTCCTTGTCCTTAACCCACAAGCAGAACTGATTGCAATCCCAAGAGGTTTTAAAGGGCAGGTGATTCATACCTGAGGTTTCAACTTTGAGGCTCTCATTGAGAAACAGTGATTTGTTGAGCATAGTTTTTATTTTTCAATCCTCAACTCCTGCCAGCAGAGATTAAGGTATCTGTTGTGTCCTGTGCTCCCCAACCTCACAGTTTTGGATGGGCGTGAGACTGTCCATAGTGTCACATTGCTTGACAGTGCACGAGCACCTTCTGCAGTCCTGCTCCAAGAGGTCTGGGCAAACTCCCAGACACCACCCAGAGCCTTAGTGGGACCAGCCAGTCTCCCACGACCCCCTCTCCCCCAAAATACCACCCCATCAGGAGCCACCCTAAAGGAGAGGGGCTGGTCAGATGTGTGAACACTTGGGTGCCCTGTTCTCCATCACTAGCCCCACATGCACAGCCTCACACATCCCAGGAGGAGCAAGAGAAGAGAGCCCACTGCAGGCATTGTGTGTATTTCAGCCGAGCCAACCCACCTCCACTGCAGGACAGCCTGCCCCATCGCCTGGGCAGTCACCGAAGGCCAGAGGTAAGAAACCACTGCTGCCAAAAACTCAGGAAAAAAGATGAAAATGATGCTCCCAAATCTGATTACATCCTTATAGAATCATAGACTCGTTATGGTTGGAAGAGACCTCAAAGATCATCAAGTCCAACCTTATACCCAATGCCACCATGCCCACTAAACCATGTCTCAAAGCGCCACATCTAAATGTTTTTTGGACACCTCCACAGAAGGTGAGTCCACCATCTCCCTGGGGAGCCTGTTCCAATGGGGAAGGACCCTCTGGTACCTTGCTTATTTAACTGCCCAAGCAGAAAAGGAGAGCAAAAAAGGATAAATGAAATAGGGTTTTGACAACAACCCGTTGCTACAATTACAGCCACCCTTTGGTAGGTCCTCATGGTGTTCCCTAAACAGGGCACGAGTCCACTCTGCCATCTTTGGCATGTGGGGAAAATGGATGGGGGGGAACAAACGGGGAAACGGAAATATTTCAGCTAAGTCTGATGCTTGGTTTCATGATGACTTCAGTAAAAGTGCAGAAAGTAAACAAAAAATGTGCCAGTCCCCACTCCAGGAACATGCAATGACACTGACTCAGTTTCGAGAAAAGATGAGTCAGGCATTTTGTCTTCAAACTAGCTTAAAAGCAGGTTTTAGAGAAACCTGTGTACAAATGGTTACACCAAATCCAATCTAAATGTGGCTTATATTAATTTAGCTTGCCTTGGTGGGAGGAAGGGCTGAAGCTGATATAGAAATATATAAATAGATGTAACCAGACTTAAATCAAACTGAGATTTCATTTGCATGGTTTTGTGGTGCTTTAACTAGATCAGCTCATAACCACCCATTTTGTGTACGGTCAGACAAAGCTTCATAACTTTTTTTGTTGCAGCAGTTCAAATTCCTGCCTCCAATCCCCTGTGCTGACACAAGAAAGCAGGGTGCTCAGTGATGGCTGGCAAATGCACTTTCCTCGCCAGTTTAAGCTGTGCCACCCGACCTTTGCACAGCCATATCAGAGGTGTGAGCACACATTTCATCCCACCAGGGATGAAAAACCTGCCCAAGGGTCAGCCAAGACCAGCCTGGCATATACTATTCTCCATCTATTCTCCTCTGACAGGGTGTGAAAGCCCCCAAGAGCCCAACCAGCTAAAACTACACTCAGAGACTTTGAACGAGAGTTGCAGAGGCTTCTTGTGGTGGTGTTTTCTTCAAGCTGTGGCTTTATTTTTGACTGGTTCTATGTGGCAGGAGAAGTAAACCTGCTGCCATTTTAGGAGTTTTTCAGGCTTGCTCACACTCTGCCTAAGCTATACCAGAATTGAGAAGTCAGGTTTTACTAGGAGAGGTCCCTGCTTCCCTAGGCTCAAAGCCTTCTCAGCCCCAAAGTGGAAATATACTCAAAATTTCAACAAACATGTTTTCTCCAAAGAGTTCCTTTGCAATTTGAGGTAGAAAGATATTAACAAAATCAACCTACACGCAGGAAAACCACTTCCCATCTTGATTAGTCATATTTCATTTGCCAGGTATCAGAAGATCTCCGCAATGAGCTACAGAGCACTTCAGAAAAACCAGAAGAGTCAAACCTGCCATGTGCTGTGGACACAGGCAGAAGTTTCCCCTTCTCTTTTGCCTGTATTTAAATTTCTGAACTTCCTTTACATATCATAAGGATGTATATACAAGCCAGGGTGCAAACTTTGCCATTTTTCCTCTGCCATCATTTAAAAAAAAAAAAAAAAAAAAAGACATCGCTCTTTCAGCATAAAAGAGCAGAATTATACTCTGTTGCTCAGATATCTAAAAGGACAGTCTCATAAAATCCTAGATGAAGCATTGAAACAAAAATATTTCAAATAGTGGTTTTTGTGCATTATAAATTGAGATCTGAGACTCAGTTTTGTAACCAGAAGCTCACAGAAAATAAGAATCAGTTCATCTAATCCCTCCTCCACTTTAACTCCGGTTGACTACAGCAGGGTTATTTACTTATTATCTTAAAAGTATCACTGCAGCCAAGGGACTGTCCTTACATGGTAAATAAAGCCTTAATGATTGCAGCACTGACAAAATCCTCTTATCCCTTTTTGCAGGTTTCTGCTTGCTTCCATCACCTGCCTCATAGCCATATTTAAGAACAACCGTCATTAGTGTTAATGAGCAATGTGGACACACCTGGGTGGAAACCAAGATAGGGCAAAGTATCAGGGTGTCTTTGAGAAAGGGAACATTGAAACCTAAGTATCATGTTATCACATTAGGTGATTTTTATCAGATAAAGTGTGAAAGTGGCTGTCGGTGGGGGAGCTGTGATGAAAGAACATGACATCTTCTCATCTAAAATTCAAGTAAAAACATACCACTTTCCTCCATCAGACTTGGCCAGATGGTGCCTCTCATTTGAGACTCCTCCTCTTTGGAAACGCTGTGAGCAGCAATCCCGCATTCCTCCTTCTCGGGGGCAAGCTGGGGACTAGGGCAGTGTAGCCTGAGGGTGCATGGCCTGGATGATGGAGCAAGGACACCTTGCATCTACCATGGGGCCAGGGTGGTCTTCGCCTGCTTGAAGCAAGGGGCTCCATTCTGGAGGGGTGCCAGGGTCCAGTCTGGGCAGGCAGAGGTGACGGGGCAGTGCCCAGCCTGAGTCAGCAGCATCTGCCACTGCAGCTGCAGCCGTGCCCTGGGCTGTCCAGTGCACGGCAGAGTCATTTTCTTTGGGAAGTCCGGGCAGGGAGGAGCATTTGGCAAATAGATTCAGCTGGAAAACAAAAAGAATAAAAAAGAAGGGAAAATGTTACAAAAAGTCAACATGTGAGGTTTCAGGTTCTAAACGCCAGGCTTACATTTCTTCATGTTCTGCCCTTGTGGTTTTGCTTTAAAATTGTGTTTGCAGTTCAAAAAATGAGAAAACCACCAGGTACTTAGAGTGCCCTTCTGCCTTCCCTCTGAAACATTTTGGTCCCAAACAGATGGGTATTTTTCTTACTTTTTCACTAAGAACAAACCCCAAATGTTTCCATTTCAAGTGTACCTGAAAATACCCTGTTGCTGCCGAGGTTTTAGGCTAGCTTTACAAACTGAACCGTAAGCTACCCACGCAGATGTAGCCAATGCTTAGAGCCTCTTGTGCACTTTCCAGGAGAGACTTGGCTGCCTGGGGAAGATCATGGGTCCCAGAGACAACCTGGCCAGGTGATTTGAAGGCAGCAGGGAAGAGGGGGTGACGCAGCAGGAAGACAGCCAGTCCCAGGCTGCTGTGATGGAGCTTCAGATTGGATAGGAGATGGAGTCCTGCAGGGGCCCATTGAGAGCGACTGAGGGGAGTAGGAGAGCGGAGAGGGAGGCAAAAGAAAGATCTTAGCCTAACAGCATTGATGAACAACATACCACCAGCACCCCAGTGCCCAGCAAACAGCACAACGGGCCTGGACTCACCTACAGCCACATGCAAGAGGTACTCAAATCTGACTTCCCAGCAGCTCTGCTTATCTGCAGCTGGTGTAGATGTGAATGTATCTGCCTGCTGAAGAGCAGATGCTCAGCTAAGCCTCCCTTTGGAAGAGAGCTATGGCTGTCCAGGTCCTTTGCAAGGGATTTCCTGGGCTGCTTCGGGGAAGGCAGGGGCTAGCCCTATTCAAGTGTGCCGCCTGTTGCTAACCCGCACCATTGCACCCACCCCACACCCTTCCCTCTGCAGAGCCAGCGCAGGCAAGATGTGCAAGGAGCTCTGGTGAAATCAGCTGGTCCTGTTGCAAAAACCAGACAAATCTCTTGGCTCACGAGCCTTTTTATTTTCTCCAGCTCTACTTACAGATCTAAAAAAGTCAATAAAATCTATACATATGCAGAAAAACTTCCTTAAACAGGCACATGCCTCACATCCTTAAGCTGGATAGAGAAGGGCTGCTGAAGGACATGGGCAGGGTAGGTTGTTGCTGATCAAGATGGCTATCAAAGCAGATGCCCCAATAACCTTTCTGGATCTTAGAGTGTCTCCTACAATGTGCATGTGGCCTAATGAACTGCATTATACCTGAAGTCCAGGAAAGCACGGTGCTGCTAGCTATTACAGTTCGTATTTTTACAGATGGATAAATATTTCTAATCCTATGGGCACTGCTTTTATATTTTTTATGCTTTTTTTCCCCCTTCATTCATTTCCACAGAATTACATTTGACTTGTATATGATCTAAGTGACTGAGCTCCCTGATTTTTTTCCTAGCAGAAAGACAGCAGAATATGAACATGATAAAAAAGGACACTTTGCCAGCTGCTGGGAATCAGAACGGCTCTACTAAAGTCAGAAAAAATGCTACAAATTTACTTCAGCTGAGAAGCCCCTGGTAACTGCCTCCTAATGGAGGAACTGCCCCAAAGCTTCCCCAAAAGCTGCAGTTAGTTACTGTCATGATCCATCCCTACTAACTTATTCCCTATAGTCAAGGCTCAGTTTTGTATCCTGGCCACTGTCTCCTACAGGTTGAGAAAAGCCTTTATCAGCCAGACTTTACCTGCAGCCACAGGTAGTATCTTTTGCTGGAACAAAAGACACTGGTGGGAAAAGAGACAACTTGGTGGTTACAGAGCTGAGCTGTTTGATATCTCAGTCATAGAAGACAGCTTGAAAGTGAAAGACTTGCTGAGGCTTATTACAAACAGACAAGCTCTCCAAGCATCTTGGTTTTTCATTCTATGTTAGCTGGTCTTTAAAAGCTCCTTCTGCAAACCTCACTTTGCTCACATCAACCACGTAGTGCTACTGCTAGTTTTATACACCATGGGCAGCAGCAGCTTGCAATAGGGCTTGGCAGAAAGTCAGGTTTTTCAGTGCTTTGGGAAATTCCAAAATAAGGGAGAATTGCATTTTGTTTCAGGAAAAGAAGCAGTAGTTTGTGACTAAAAGGAAGAAAACATAGAAATTGCTCTGAAATAATGCAGGTTTCAATTCTGGCTGAGATGAGAACCCACACTTATAGCAGTGGCGTGTGCTTCCAGCAAGTTCTGGCATCCAGAGCTGAACAGGGAGCAGAGTTACACAAGAACTGAAACAAAGCTCAGGAGCAGTTCATAAAGTCTGCTTGCTTCATTTCATAGGGCCGTGACAGCACAGTGGTTTGGCTACATCTTCCGAGAAAGAGACGCTGCCAAAGGACCCCAGGCCCAAGTGCTTTGCATTGCACGTATCCTTCATGCTTGGCTGCCTCACACCCAGCAAAGCAGCAGCCTCTGCAGGCACACCGGGTGGTTTTGCAAATGCACACTTGGTCCCATGGGCACCACGCAGCCTCCCAAGTGCCTGCTGGACGATGGGGTTTGAAGGTTTGCTCTTTTCACTGCAGTCAGCTCGGCTTCTGGAGAAGAGGTGCAGACAAGTACAGAGGAACCGCTAGTCACCTGGGATGGTGGCTAAGCTACGTAGCAAAATCCAAGAGCTTCATCTCGGAGTCTTCATCTTAAAACCTTTGCAGAGGAACCTGAAAGCCTTGTGCCCCCCAGGACTGGGACACCATGGGGCTGCTCCTTTGCACAGGCAGGGGGTAGGTGGGATTGCATCCCAGCTTTGAAGAATGGAAATGCATTTATTAATCTTACGTCCTGCACAGATCTTTCATGTCATCCATGGGTAATTAGCCTGAATCCATTTCCATGTTATCATCCACAAATGTATTTAAAATCTGGTTTAAGTAAGGAACAATTTGAAATGTGAAAGCGTACAAGAAGCCTTCTTTCTAGATTATTCGGCCTTTACGCAAGCTTGGAGACTCATGCCAACAGCTCCTAGTTGCATTACTGCCTTCAGCTTCTTGCCTTTTGGTTTTCTGCCCTTTAATTTGGGGGAACGAGTTGGCCACATCTCCCAGCTCACAAACTTGGTTTTCCTTGAGACATGTAACCATGGCTGTTTAACATGGTTTGAGCATAATATCACTAAAGAAGAATATGCCTCCGTGAGATGAATTGAACAGGACAGATGGCCTGAGTGACTGGAGCTACCGTGGAGTTGAGGTAGTGCAATCTAGGAGCTAGGGAGCAGTTTCGGGGAAAAGCATGCCAACTCTTGTTGCATAAAGTATTGTTTGCCCTTGCTGCACTTACCGCAAGATCTCACCAAAGGACAGATGGCCGGAGATGTTATGAAATGTCTCAGGAACTGGAATATTAAGATTTTTGTCTCAGTTTACCCATGCTTCACAGACAGAACCCCTGATGTTACATCCTGCTGTGGAATATGGCCTACAGCTGACTTTTTGCTAAATAACAGCTTATCTGGGTGGAGTTGCTGCTGCTGACCACCTGCTTGCCCATACTTTGGTGTTGAAGTATTTGAGTGCAAACTGCATGGCATAGCAGATGGAAATGTGCAGATGTCTTCTGCAAAACGGCTGAACTGGGGTAAAGCACTTTGAGTTGCCTCTTATAACAACAGTGAATGAGCAAAATGCTAGAGAAAAAGACCTGGGAGTGTGAAAGCAAGCCAGGTCCAGCAGGATCTTAAGAACTGCTGGGTTCAGACTGAATGTTTCAGCCAGCTGTATTTCAGCTCAAACCTTTGAAAGGAACAGCTGTTCTCACAGGGGCAGCCAAGGGAAAGGGTTTCTTCTCTGAAAAGCCTATAGAGAGGAAAGCATGCACTGAGTCTGTCTGCTGGGAGGTGGGTCTCACCTGGCGACACGGACCAAGCACAGTCCAGTGCCACCTGAACTGCAATCACCGCAGGATCAGCTCAAGAAGCCTTTGCTGCCACAGTTGTGTTTAAGAACTGGGGGAAAATATTTGAGGAGATGGGTTCACCTCTTTAGATGAAGCTTTTGCAAATGCACCTTGCCTGGGCTGTGCCTCTGGCCTGTGAGCAGACATGGCATACCAGGAGGAAGTGCTGGGTTTTGGGGAAGTAGTGGCTAAAACAGCACAAGAGTGTTTGTGGTTGCGGTCAATTTTTTCTGGTGCAAGTTATTAATTGCCTCATTGTTAACATAAACAGTGCTCTGAATGTAACTATGGGTTTTTTTTTCATTAAATGTGATTTATTTTGCTTTGGCTTATCAGCATATCCAACAGAGAGTTGGGAGACAGCAGCTGTGCTCTGGAAATGTCTTTGCACAAGGAAATTCCTCCAGCTCTATCTTCTGTAGAAAACTTCATTTTAATTATGAAAAGATTTGCTTTCCCCAGTCAGTTCTATTTTCACGAAGTCTGACTAAGCCTCGGGCTCTTCCCCACCACCATTTGAGATGCCTTCAAATTATCAACGCAATGAAGTCTAAGGCCATTCCTCTCTCCTGTTCTCCCTTGCAATCCGGTTGTTTTAAAAGCTGTTATTCACCTGACCACTCCGCATTTCTCTCTTTTCTCTGACTCCAAATCTAACCTGAAGAACAGCCAGGCCTTTGGTACTCTCCAGAAACAGATGGCCACCGGGAGCAACAAGAGTTTGTTGCTGTATATGAGCTTCTGCAAGGAAATAAGCAGTCAGCGGCGAGCTAAGTGGTTTCTTTTTTCTTCTTATATTGTTTAATCTGCTTTTCTAGCATCACTCTACCAGTTACAATGCAGAATGGTGATTTTGGGGGCCCAGTAACTCAGTAAGGGGTGGCAGCAGAGAAGGCAGCAGAGCAGCAGCAAGGGGTGCTCAGATGCCCTGTACCTCCATGGCAGTGGTAACGCTTCAGGTCCACGGCCTCAAAAGGTCTGTGCCTCATCCAAACTGCTGTCAGACCACAGAACAACTGCCACCCTGAGAAAAAGCAGGGACAACACGGCAGCCAACAAAGTTAACGTGGTGATAAGTAAATGCTATGCTGTGACTTGCCTGATGGTGAGCCACCTTCTCCCTCTGGGCACAGGAGGCTGCTCATACATCAGGTCTTAGTCTTCATAAAAGCCGCAGCATGTCTATTCAAGAGAGCAGCTAGCAATTCTTGAGGGGCCATCGTACAGTCACTGGAGAGAGCGATACAGCGATGCTTCATTCATTGACCTGGCTGCAGCCCTTCGTTCTTCAGTCTTGCTTCCCCTTTTGCAAGAAAAGGCTCCTCATCACTCCCTTCACCAGGTGCTGGGCTGAGGGGAGAGTACAGCAAGGGCTCCCAGCCTGTCCAGGGCCACCCACCTGGAGCAGCGGAGACACACAGCAGCCACTCACCTGGGTCTGGGTGTCAGGGAGCTGCCCAGGGTTGAGGCAGGTGGTAGCTGAGGCCAGCGAGTACCAGTGGGATGAATAATGCAAACTCAGGCTCTGCACTGTGCTGCAAAGCTTAAGGGAGGTGATGAAGGGAAAGCAAAACAAAACTGGTTAGAAAGTGCTGACAGGACAGCGTATAACTGTGACATACACAGTTATACTGTTTGCTTCCTTACGCTACGCCCAGCCTTTCATTTTGTGCAAATGTGGCACAGTGGGTTTTTCTCCCTTTCTCTTCTTTCTCCCTTTGGCTAAAGCCTTGTGAGTCTCCTGGACTTCAGCACCAGAATAACTTCATGAGTGGAAACAGCCCAATATGCGTGAGCTCATTTCACAGTCATTAAAAGCAGAGACTGGCTGCACTACCAGGGACGAGGACAGCCTCTGTGACAAAGCTGGGCTCCTTGCAAAGATGTTGCTCAGCCCTCTCTCCAGAAAACACCTACAGATGCTGAGGCTGTCCCCCACCACACCTCCACAAGCCACATCCCAGGGCTGCAGTCAGGTGCGTTACTCTGAGCCTGGCCTCAGGAGCAGGGCAGCACCCCTTGTACCTTCTGGTCACACCAGTGGCTGCCAGCATAGCTCCCCGCCATTTCAGCATCATTCCTGCAGAAACGGGCCCAGCAGCAACACTGGAAATCCAACCCAAGATGTGGTACACAAATTCTTTAGACATATGGCTTATAATCCTTTTGAAAAAAAAATATAAATTGGCTGTGTATAGCTTAAATACTCCAGTAGCAATGGAATTTTATAGAAAAATACAACCCTGTTCTTCAAGTTGTCCCTGACCCATAAAAATGGGTTTACGAACTTTATGTGGAGGCATGAGTTTTGCTAAGCTTTGGAGGGAAAACATGCAATTATTTCTCCCAAAAGCACAATGTGCTCCTTTGCATTGATCCTTATCTTTATTTTGTGACTGCAAGAATTTGTGAGAGAATAGAGCCAGCTTCTTTACACATATTTTACTTAACAGACTTCTTACACAGCTTTAAGACTGCTATTTAAATATGTGGTATAGTGTCTGGTGAGTTCTCTTAAGGACAGACACATCTTGCAGTATATCATTGGGAGGATACACGTACATCTACACATAAAGAGACATGGCGGGGGGGGGCAACATTTTGTTGGCAGCAGAAACCTGCAGATATGTTCTGCTTTAGCAATAAAAATATGAAGCGGATTTACTTGGTTTCAACCACCAACAAACAGAGCTACTAAGAACCAAAGTGATGCTCTTTTCACAGCCGAATAATGGAGCATTTATATTCTCTGTGGAGCAGATGGGAAAGTGATACATCATGTCACTACTGTCTGGCCTGTGAGAAATGAGCTATTGTTTGGTGCCTCATAGGAGTGTTGCTATTAAGACAAAGCAGAATTATATGGCAGACACAGAGATCAATGCAATCTCTTTGCAAAAAATACACTTAAAGTCTTGCTTGTCTACGTTGTAGAAATAAACTGACAATTTCCCCACTCAGGAAACCCCAGAAAGCTCCAGTTTGCCTTTCCTCCCAGCCAGTTATTACCAGAAAGACTATTTCTTCTCATCCCCAGGGCGCTCACTTGGTCATCCTGTCCTTGCATGAACTACCAGGAAAACCATGGCCAAACTCTGCCTGGCTGCAAGCAGCGGGCGATGACCTCCTTTGCATCATCCAGCCAAATTAAGGGGCTGGACTGATCCTTCCCCTTGCCCTTGGGGAGCATGGAGAGTACCCAGAGCTGCAACTACACTGGCTCAAAGTCTGTGTGGGCAACCACAGGCTGGATACCAACCACCTCTGCTTCCATGCAAACCACTTTGGCCAAGGTTGCTCCTGCCTGAGTGCTCTGTTGGATGGTTGCTGCCCATCTGGTCCTTTCTGACCAGCCTTAGCGCCAATAAAACCTACCAATCAAATAGGTGTTGGTCATGGTTTCATCATCACACCCCACGTGGGTCATGGTTTCATCATCACACCCCATGGACCTGCAGACCATATGCCCCTCACCCCAGTGCCCCGGCAGGGTGGCAGGAGGGGGGCTGCTGCCGTGCCCCAGGAGGGACCCGCCAAATACCATCACATCCTGTTGACAGCGGGTAACCTGCCATGATATTTTTGTTCCCTGCTGACCCTTCTGTCCAGAGGTATGGTTTGGGATGGAAGTAAAGACGGCAGCCAGTTCAAAAGCAGAGTGTAAATGCCAGATTTTTTTTTCCCAGAAAAACCTATGGAACAGAGGAAGCTACAGCGAAACTGTGATAAAGGGCCCAGAGGGTGTTTTTGCAGCTCTTGGGAAAGGAGAAGCTCGAGAAGGAGAGAAGAGAAAATCATAACGTCTTCCTCATTATAAAAACAGACTTGGCTGCTAATTTTACCCCCATGGTGACTTTGGATGAGGAGGAGAGCTGCTGCTTCAGCAGTGCTGTGGCAGCCCTTCTAAAAAATATCATTCTTTGCATGGCAAGTCCCACAAGCATTAATTCTGTGTGTCTACATAAAGACCATAAGCTGATCCTGCCTTGGCTGCAGTGGTACTTATTATGTAAATTTGAACTCATATGTATGTTTCAGGAGTGGGGTCCAGGCTCTTAATTTGGGATGTTTCAGCTTCCCTAGACTGGGGTTATCACAGGGCTAATGGCCAGGACTAAGGGGCAGAGCTTGTGAGAGGAATAGGAGACCACTAAGGAGCTGGGGTGACTGTGTGTGTTGTACTTAGCTCGTGAAACCTGTGGGGCATGGGTGGAAGCACTGGTCTGAGAAGATGACCCCAACTCAAGAGCAGGTTTTGCTTTATAAATAGGGTAAGAGATTTCTTGAGAAGCTGCGCTTCCTGGAGCTCTGCAAAACTGAATTGGGCAATGGATGTCCTACTGACTTTTCGCTTTACCCATGTCCTGGAAGAGTTTGTTAGCATGTGCAAAATTCCTCTAAGGCAGACAAAAAGTTGTTTCACCCACCAGCACAGACCACACTGTCCAGAGTACATTTGTGCTTTGGTCCAAGTCTACATCCTGACCATGACTTCCAGGACTTTGCTGTCCATCTGCAAAATGCGACTCCAAGGGTGTGCTCTGAGACTGACACCAGTCATAGTTAGGGTAGGAGAAACATTATTTAACGTGTTTTAACTTCCTTTCAATAAAAAAGACTGCTCCATAAACCTATTTGAAAAACTAAAACTCCTTCCTGCCAAAAAAAGTCACATTTGGGATTTTTCTTCCTATACCAAATTAGAACAGGAAATCAGTTAAGGAAGCAGTTACCAGCTAAATTCCAGTTTAGGGGAACAGAAATTTATTTTCTGACACAACCTTTGCTGCCTGAGTAGCTAAAGTGCAAACTAGCCTGCAAAACTAGCTAGATTTTTTTTGTTTTTTCCCCTAAGACACCTGGAGAACAAGCTGTGAAGCCCAGAGGCTCCAGCAGGAGTTCAAATAAAGGGAATCTAAAATGCTTTCGAGGTAGCTGTTATCAGTGCATGCCTTATGCTAGGGGGCTTCGCTCTACTATATTCCACTGGTCCTTTCCAATTAAGATGAGTTTAATCTCAGTTTGCCTGTGTAAATGCCAGGAATTTTCTTAAAGGGAGCTGTCTCAGCTGCCTCTGCCTGGGGAGGAGGCTGATATAACACTCAGTGAGGAGTGACACAACTCCTGCCAGTGCCTCTCTCTCTCTCCACTGACTGCAAAGGGACCAGACAACTCCTCCCAGCCATTCTTTCAAATGCTCAGTTTAAAAAAGAAATAAACTGATGAACAATATGTATCTCCAGCTGACAGAGGAAGTCTAGCTGAATTTTCAAAGAAAAACAAAATTTAACTAGAGGCTGCTAATAATAGCACTTCCCCATTTCTGTATTAAAATCCTTTTTTCCATGATGGTCCAAGGCAAAGAACAGCATTGTAAGAAAATGACGGCTTCTGGAAAAGCAGTTTTCTCTCGTCGAGTGAATGCCTTGCTGAGTGCTCTTCACAAGGGCAGGGATGACTTTAAACTGTAGGATGTGTTTTTCCTCTGTTCCTATTTGTCCCGAAAACAGAAATTAAGGTAATTTCCATCTTTTAGTCAACTTCTGCTCTCACTTGTACCATTATATATATACTGAAAATAGTTGCATGATTTGTATTTCATGTGACACTAATATGTTCTTAGCCTGTTGATTCAGTCACATCAATTTTTTTATCTCCTTTGCATATGTCTTAACTGAAAATGTATGCACAGCATTTCTTATTTATAGAGTAGAAAAGAGGGAGATAAATACAATAGAGCAAAAATACAGGTTTTGATCCCAGGAGTTTTTTACCAAATCTGAAGCAAGAAGGAAAAGATCCAAGTGCCTTCGGTTCCCACAAGGCGCTCCTTACCATCACTGACCTGATGGAGGGCTTCCCAGCTAGTACAAACATAATATGAAAGCATATATTTAGTCCTGATCAGCCATCCAAGAGATGTGATGCTTTGTAGGCTGGAGCCTCCATCTGTAATTACAGGGAGCCTGCACCAGCAACACGGCACGGCATGCTGCATCATATAGCTAAGTTATAATCGAGCATGCAGTGGAAAGTTATATTTACCTTGAGAATGATGAGCCACCTCTGCGGGCACGTCAGCGGTGAGACCCTCCATCGAGGTCCCACCTGCACTGGGAGCACAGTGCAGAGGCACCGCGCACCTGGTAGCCTGCAGTCAGTGTGAACAACAGTGGTGCAACACCTGCAGCACCTGACCCTGCAGCAAACAGGAGAGGAGGAGCTGGATCGTATGATTTCAGACGGGAGGTGAGGAGGAAAGCTGAGGCCACTGCCCTGGGAAAGATGCAATGGCTCAGGGAGGAAGAGCAACAACTGAGGTAAGCAGAGGCATTACCACCTCTCCAAGAGCGAGCTGGGGAGACAACGCAACCTGGTGAGGACAAGGCACCTAGGAGTCAGTGGGCGCTTGGAAACTGAGGAGCTGAATGTGGTGATCGACTCTGTGGTGCACCTCGGCCTCCCCCAGGCTCCCTGGCTGCCAAGTTGGTAAGCTTTTAGCAGCAGGGACTACACCTTGCTGTGTAGCTTTGCACAGGCACATCAGTGGCCCTCAAGTTCGTCCGTCTGCAGACAGAGTGTCTTTTTCTGACTGCCCAAATGCCTGCTGTCCAGATTTATGGTTTTGGCAGCAACATCAAGGGGGAAATCCAAGACAGACAAATGAACTTGTTTTGTGAACTGAGGCAGCACTAAGAAGCAACCAAGAACAAGCTACTTCACAGAAGCATTTTTCTACTTTCTTTGGACATGCTGAGCACAAAATCAGAGGGAAGACACCTGGCCCCATGAAACCATTCCTCTCGTTCCTCCCAGAGTGCAAGACAGAGACTTTTAAGTTGGGTGGGTAAGATACAAAGGCATATGGAGATTTGAAGATGGAAACAGCAGGAGTTCCTAGCAGGATTTCCAATCTTGGCTATGCACCTGCCTGACTTGAGCGCCTGCAACTCAGCATCAGTGCTCTCAGGGAAGATGGACACAGGAAAATGGAGACTGTTTGGACTGTGGAAACAATTTACCACCTTTCATCATCTGACATGTGAAGAAAATAGATGGGTTCATATCCTTTTTTAATTTGGCACTTAACCTTTATCTGACAGAATCTCAAAATAACTTTGCAAAATGGTGCTTCCTGCCTTGCAAGTGTTGCTCAACTCCTGACAGCAAGCAGGAGGGCAAGCAATGCTCCGCAGAGGATATCTGAGTCTCTAACCACTGCCTGCCCTTCAGCTGGGGTGTGAAGAACAGAATAACATGAGGTTATGAGATACAGGATGTGTGCAGGTCAGAATAATTCCCAGGCAGAGGCAGGGATGGAGGCTGAAGTCTTTGTGAGAAGGTCCCTGCTGTCTGGGGCCAGCAGCAATCGTGGTAGAGGCGAGGAGCAGCCCAGCAGCAACCCTGTGTAGCTCCTGATGGGTGGGCAGTCCTGCCCAGGGGCTTGCTGACACTGGGCAGCCAGCACAGGAGGAAAGCATAAGTGGTGAAGACCGTGCTCAGCACTGTCATCTCATCCAAGGAGAATCTGTACCCTTTGGCAAAGAGGCTCCTTTGATCCCTTAGGACAGCAGCTAGGAAGGAGTCATACCTCCAACCTGAGCTGAAACAGGACATGATGGTGGTCAAGACCTCAATCTAACTCATGTATTGCTTAAGTGTCATCTGTACTGCCAAGTGAAATGAGAGCGTGACTGCCTCGGCAGGGACTTGTGCTGAATGCCTGAAGATGGCAGCATGGTCCCGACTAAGGGCCACAAGCACACCTTCCAGTGAGGACTGTGGCTCTGGTGATAAACATGCCAGAGCCACTTGGTGTCACAGTACTGAATTCCACACATCCCTCACTTCCAAAACTGGGTGGTGACCACATTCCAATGGACAGATGGTCCCTGGCCTGTGCTGCCTGTGCCATGCTGTGGTTGACCTGAACCACCTACCCCGATGGATGGCATTAAATGCTGGCAGCCAGCAGCACTCCCTGCCATGCTTTCCTGGTGTAGACATAACGTTTCTGTCCTCCAAAGGCAGCATGTCCTTTCTTGGCTGTAGCAGGCAGATTCTGCCTTCACTAATCCAAAAAGAAAAATGTCACCAGCACAATTTTGGCCTGAGTCATGGAGTTTCTTTCTTGAAAGAAATCAGTGGCAGGTCTCTCACTGGCTTCAGTCAAATCAGGATCCAAATAGTAGTTAAGTTTTGCTTAATTTCATAAAGGAATCAGTCTGCTGTGACCATGTATGTTCACCTGATTGTATGTAGTCTTCCAAGGCCCAGTAACTTTTGATACTGTTGGCCAATTTCAACCAACCATTCAGTTGGGATTAAATTCCTACCTGCAGACAGGCAGACAGCACCCCAGAAAAGGAGTGTGATGTAAGCTCTGATCCTGTCACACCCCTGAGAATCAGCAGGCCACAGAGATGCACAGAGTGCCCAACATGGGGACACTTCCTCCACAACTTGGAGATTTTTAGGTATCAACCAACCTCAAGACAAAAATCTGTATGAAACATGGCTTTTCCCATTCTTAGTGCTTACATTTATTGATACTGGTACCGCTCAGCTTTTTAAGCTTATGCAGTGCTGAACCTTGGTGACAGAGTCATATATACGGTGAAGTGTTTAGGAATTTTATACTATCCTAGAAAACTTAAAAATAGTAGCAGATTTGAAAGTCTTGGGACCTGAGATACTTACATTAAAAAACAACGCACCCTCAACCTTCACGTAGTAGAAGCTTAATAATTAGCAGTTGTCACCAACCATATTGGTTTAGAAACATCTTGTTTTCTGACTTCTTAAGTATTTAAGACCTTGATGTTGCTTTGAGGGTAAATCTTTAGTATCTACCTGTTCATGCTCTAGTTGTAAGAAGAAATGACTCCTTTCTCTCCCCAAAACAGGACAAATAAGGTAGTTTCACTGCTTCTTTTTGTCTCTTAAAGCAGAAGCCTCCACAGCGGGTGTTTAGTTACTGGGTTAAGTTTCACAAAAATTTTGGTTTGATTATTGCGGTTCTTTGAAGTAGCTGCTGGAGAACAGCGCAAGGTTTGCACAGACAAATGGATGAAGAACATTATCCACCCAATTCGGATGATAATTACTCATACGAATACTCTTTGAATGAAAGCAATGTCTGCGAAATGGGCGACTATTTTGTATTTTACACCCATCTCACTACTGTCCTCTACACTCTGGCATTTTTGCTCAGCCTGGTAGGAAACACTCTAGTGTTATGGATCCTACTTAAATATGAAAACCTTACATCTTTAACGAACGTCTTCATCATGAATCTCTGTGTCTCTGATTTAGTCTTCTCCTGCATGCTGCCTTTCTGGGCAGTGGACCAGTCCTTTGGGTGGATTTTTGGTGAGTTCCTTTGCAAAGCAGTGAATGCTGTTTTCTCCATCGGCTACTACAGCGGTGTTTTCTTTTTGACTCTCATGACTATCCTGCGGTACTTGTCTGTAGTGAACCCCCTTTCAGCTTTGAGATCCCAGACGCAGTGCTGTGGTTTTCTGGTGAGCTTGGCTGTTTGGACTGGTAGCATATTAATTGTGGTTCCTGAGGTGATTCACACCACAGTGCAAGAAAACTTGGAAGGGGACAAGACGTGCGATTATGCTGACTGGAAATGGAAAAGGGTGGACATTTATCAGAGAAATGTGCTCTTCCTGTTTTCATTTGCGGTTATCATATTCTGTTACTTCAAGATACTGATAATCCTGCTCGGAGCAAGATCTCGCAGAAAGCACAGAACTGTGAAACTCATCCTTATTATTGTGGTGGCTTTTTTCCTGAGCTGGGCACCTTACAACATCCTCAGCTTTCTGATTACTTTTCCACCACCTACTTGTCAGTATGAAAAAGACTCCAACCTTGCCTTTCACATCAGCCGTAAAATTGCTTTCTTCCACTGCTGCCTCAACCCTGTGCTCTATGTATTTGTTGGAGTCAAGTTCAAGACGCATTTGTTACGTTTATGCAGTCAGTATTTACCCTGTGGCAATGGTCAAGTCTCCAGCCCCAGGATCTGCTCTCAAGGCAAATTTCATTATGAAGATGCATCCATCTACTGAAGTGAGACCTAACTATTAGCACTACTCCTGGATGAACTTTCAGATTTTAAAAGCCATGGATAATCTCTAATTCTTAGAGTCACTTCCCTGAGAAAGACACACAAATTTACTCTTTGCAAACATATTGTGTATGGGAAGTAATAAAAATATATATTTGCAGTGGGATGGAGAGCTGAGAATGCTGAGAAATTACTTCATTGGCCTGTAAGTCTTATCTTTACGATTTTTTGCAGAGTGAGATGGATTTTCTCTCATTTATAGTTTCTTTCTAAAAGCAAAAGAAAATTTGCTTTTTCCTTTGGGAGCTAAAACATCAGGTTTTAACATAAATGGTGTTGCATGTTGCTTTCTTGCCTGACTTAAAATACTTGGATTGTATATAACAATGGACATATGTATTTCTGTAGCTTTTAATGCTTTACAGTGTTTATCAGTGCTGAACTCATTGGTTCTCTGTTTTGGGGGCTCTCAGGATTAACTGGCCTGACAATAACTGCAAGACCTCAGAGTCTCTGAAGTTATCAGTGCAAATAGTTTTTTATCTGTTGGTAGACAAATATGTATAAAACTAGCTTAGTGTGAAAGTAGTCTTTTGGGTCTGAAATGAAAAGTTTGGGAGAGCCCTAGAAGGAACACAAGCTGTTAAGCAGATACTTCACTAGGATATTAATTTTCTTCCTGTTACTGCTCCTGCACAGGCACCTTCCAGTCTTTGAATATCCCTTCAAGCAGCTGCAGTGGATCGGCAGCCAATCTCCCATGAAGCACAGCAGCATATTTGCCTCTAAATGCTCTCTCCCTCCTTTTCTCCCTTTGCCATGGTGCTGAGAAGAATTAAACTTTCTAAACAGGTTATAGTGCAAGAACAAATGGCTTTTTTAATAGCTGGATAGAAATAGCTTGCTTTATTTGTAAAATTAACGTTTGGCCCTTTTTTTTCTTAGGAAGCCGGAGCAGCAGGTTTTAGCCTACATACTTGGGTGCTTGCTGCTTCACAACTTTTTAAAAACTGATTCACGGAGATGCTTAAATCTCTGCTTAAAACCTGATCATCAAAGCCAGCCATGTGTTTGGTTTTGACATCCTTCATGTCTAAATACCAGATATGCTCATATCTCTGAGGTGTGTGAGTGTTGGGTGTAACCAGCTGCCTGGCTACATGCAAGTCTTTCATTTCATGCATGCATCTCATCTTCATGGGCAGGTGGGAAGTAAAGTGCAAATATTTGCCTGAACATAGCTTTGAAAAGGGCTAGTTGTGTTAAGTGCAAGAGTGTTTCTACATGACCACTAAAACATGATTTCCCAACTAAAAACAAGTTGAGGGAATTCAATTCAACAGCATGCATTTTTGCAACAAAACCATTCACATTCTGTTCACACCAATCAAACCCTGTGGCTTTTTTTCTCATAGAAACCGATATTCCTGATGATACTTTGGTGGTGTTTTTTCTCCTTAGGCAGTGTAACACGTAGTGTGTACTCCAGTGTAGCTGAATGACGAAGACTCTGGAAACCAGAATATTTAATTTCCTAGCATTTGTATAGAAAGCCAAGGTAGCTTTGCAGTGGCATGAAGCAATGATCTGGCAATAGTTCTAAGCAACAATTTGGCTTTTTGGGCAGCCATCTTAAAATGTCTTTCTGTTTTTTCCACACTACTTCATTTGATCTTTAAAGATCATCTGGAGCAGACAACAGATTCTTCTCAGCTGTTGTATAGTTTATAAAAAGCAGAAACTCAGACATGCCCATAGTACAATATCCTACTTCTGATCGTATCCAGAAGCAAGAATACCTAGGGAAAGGCATAACAATGGGGCAAACACATATGACACGCATCCAAATAGTCTTCCTAGGGCTTGCCCATAGTTTCTAGTTTGTGCTTCAGTTTAGCTGTCAGAACAAAATGATCATATCTTGTCCCTTATCATCAGATGTGCTTTTCTGAACAAGTTGGTCCTGGTATCCCATTACTACAGTTATTTCCGAAAACTTAAAAAATTTAAAAGGTTACTCATTAATCCCACAGGGGAACTCACTTGTGTTCAGACAAAACATGGAAAGCTAGAAGATGTCATTTGTCTAATTGTGGTGAAGACCAGCCCTGATAAGAGACATTTGATATTAATGTGGTTGATTCTATGCACTTCAAGAGACTTTGGATGGGGGACTCAATACTGTCAATTAGGAAGAGACAACCTACTATAGGACAAATGAGTCCAAATTCTTCTTCTTCTGTTCTTGTAAGCCAGGACCACTTCATGGGCACCAGCAAAGCTCTACAAGAGGAAAGTATGACAATGAATAAAAGAACGTCTTGTGCACCTACATCATTTCAACAAACTGTCATTCAACTCATTGTCCTAGAGCTACACTAGCCTGAAATCTTTACTGTCAATACATTTTACATTTATCTAAAAAAAGTCAAGAAGTATAAAAGAAGGACGCAAGATTGAAATGATCCTGCCCTGTCCAGTTTTTAACAAGTTATTTAAATCTGTTTGTAGCTTGAGCATATTTTGTTACAGTATATCTGAGCATGTAAAGGGAATGCTTAATATTACTCAATTGTATTGATGCCTACCATAACCAAAGTAACTCAGAATGTGGAGATTTCCCCTCCTGATATAACAAAGTGGTACTAATAAACATTCAGAAACTCAGTAGAATACTACACTGTGACTACTGTTCTCTGCCTTTGAAAACTACCTATTAAAGTTAAGGTATTTTCAATTGAAGAAATAATTGTGAATTTTCATAGATTAATTTATCTTGGAAGAGACTTCTGGAGGTCTGCCATTCCTCTACCCTGCTCACAGCAGTTCTACCTTCCCAGTTAGACAAGGTTGCTCAGGGCCGTGTCTGATCAATCTCTGAAAAACTCCAAAGCAAGGACTGCATAACTCCTCTGAGTCCCTGTTCCAATGTTTAACAACTCTCATGGTGGATTTTTTTTCCTTCTACATGAACAAAATTTCTTTTGCTGCAACCTGGTGATGTTGCCTCTTCCTTGCCTTGTGCATGTCCTTGCATTACATAATGGAAAAGAACCATCAGATCTCCCCTAAACCTTGTTCTTTCCTGGGGCCAAACAAACGCCAGCCAACCTAGTCTCCTCATAGGCCATGTGCTCCAACTCCCTAACCATCTCAGTGGCCCTCCATTGGGCTCACTTCAGTCAGCCAATCTCTCTCTTGTACTGGGGGCCCCAAAACTGGATATGCTATTGCAGATGTGACCGCACGAACATCAGGTAGAGGGGAACAAAGGTTTCTCTCAACCTGATGGCAACACAGGCCTATATACAGTTAGTCTTCACTGCTGCAAGGGCTCATGACCGAATTATGTTCAACTTGTTGACCACTCGAACCCCCAGATCTTTTCCAACAAATCTGACCTCTAGCCAAGTGGCCCCCAGCCCATGCTCTTGCAGGGGGTTAGGCCATCTCAGGTACAGGACTTTGCATTTGCCACTGTTGAACTTCCAGGCCTCCTGTCAGCTCATTTTTCAAGTTTGCTGATGTCTCCTTGCATGGCAGCCCTACAACTCAGTGTGCATCAGCTGCTCCCTCTTACGTGGTTTCATTCATATACTTGCTGAACGTGCACCCTCTCCCATCATCCAGGTTGTTAATGAAGATGTTAAACAGTATCGGCCTCAGTATTGATCCCCAAAGCACACCACTCATAACCAGCCACTCATTAAGACTCCAAACCATTGACCATCACCCTTTAAGCCTGATGGTCCAGTCAGTTTTTCATCCACTTTGTAGTTCACCTTTTCAGTCTACATTTCCCAAATCTAGCTACAGGGATGCTGGGGGGAACTTTGTCAAAAGCCTTGCAGAAGTCAAGGTAAATGACATGCACAGCTTTCCTCTCATCCCCAGAGCCAGTCACCTCATTGTAGAAGGCAGTCGACTTGGCCAGGCACTATTTTTTCTTGGTAAATCTGTGCTGGCTGTTTCCAAACATTTTTGTTCTGCATCTGTCTGGTAACGGCTTCCAGGAGGATTTGCTCTACCATCTTCCATGGCACAGAGGTGAGACCAAACAGCCTATAGTTCCCTGGACTGTCCTTCTTGCCTTTTCTGAAAATGGGCATGACCTTTGACTTTTTCAAACCATCAGGGACTTCACCTGATCACCATGGCCTTTAGAGGGAATAGATAGCACCTTGCAATGATATTGAGCAATGCCCTCAGCACCATCACATGCAGCCTGCCCAGGCCAGCAGACAACTATATATCCAGTCTACTTAAGTAGTACCAAAGGAGTTCTCCTATGCCATGGGTAGTATCCCTCTCTCCAAACCCTGCTACTAGGCACAGAGACTGTAAGGCACTTTGAGCTATATCCATTGTCAAGAGGAAGTATGTTGGTGTAGCTTCCATCTTTGTTTATACACATATGTTATTAAATATCTATATTGCTAAAGCCACAGGATACATCCAGTGCAGGTCTGGAGATGGGCAGTCTGTGCATCTCTTTCCTTCTGGGAGCTCCAGATGCTTGGAAAATACAGACTTATACTCAAACTCATGTTCAAAAGACCTTGAATCTTTCATTTCACTCCATCAATCAACTACTATGTGGTCTGAGCAAATGCAAAACTGAGAGAAAGAAGTCTGTGAAGTCAAAAAGGAGAAATTAATTGCTTTTGGAAACCACAGTCTATTTGGGGGAGGAGAGCAGTATCAGATTGAGTGGTCGCAGTACTACAATGGTTATACAGTGCATGGGGTGCCTTTATACCGGATGGCACCTCTAATGCTAATTGCAAGTTACAGTTAAATGGACATGCTTTTGCTGCTCTGATTAAGTCCATATCAATTTCCACCCAGTGGGAATGGGAGAACAACAGCTTCTCCCATGAGCAACTTGGCTGGATTGGGCCATTCTCCCCACCTGTCTTCAGCAGGTCAACACAAAGTTTAGCATCACTGCCATAGCCTGTCAGAGCTCCCACCTTCTGTGCAGCCATGGGAGGCTGTATCAGTCAATGATCTGCCAGCAGGGAAAATCCTCACTGGTAAAGGGTAAGGCAGGTAATCAAATGAATTGTTTCCACCACTAATGCAAACTGTCTTAAATAAAATAAGCAAACTTAAAATTCACACATTTAAGAAAGCATACTGTTCCTACTAAAATCAATGATAATTTTGCTTCTGATCATAATCAGAGCAAGAATCAGACTCATAAATGGGTGCAATGCATTGGACAAAGCACAGCATGCACTGCTTATTGCCAGAAGTATTTTCATCAGGAGTCAGGATACCTCCATCTATAATTAAATATTTTGAAAATACCACTAATGTTATTAAAATCATAAATAAAATCTATTTTATCTTCTCCTTATAGTTACTCAGGAGTTTAAAATGCTTTTGCTCATCCAGTGTTTAAATAGGAAGGCCTTGTGTTAAATGGAGAGAAGTCTGACTGGTATTTGCTGTACTGATTAGATGCCTACATGTTTTTCAGGAAGCAATACTAAAGCAAGCACAAAAATTAGAAAGTAAAATACTGCAAGAGTTAGCTGTCAGTCAAAATGAGAAGAGATTGTAAGGAGTACCAGTAAGGATGACCTATGAAGAGCTGGGTTCATGTGGAATTAGGAAGAGAAGGCTCAGGGGAGAGCAGACTGCTTCTGCAATTACCTGACTGGAGGATACAGAGAAGATGGAGAGAGACTCTTCTCAGAGGTGCACAGCAATGGACACAAGCTGGAACACGGGATATTTCAATCAGGCATAAGCATTTGGTTTTTTACAAGGGTAGTCAAATACTGGAACAGGGACTGAGAGAGGTGGTTCAAGAATCAACTGGACCTTGAGCAACCTCATCTGATTACACCTGCTTTAAGCAGGGGTTTGGAGCAGAGACTTCCAGAGGTCCCTTCAAATCTAAACTACTCTATGATTTTTACGATTTGTCACCAGAGCAACATTAAACCAAGTAAATGGTGCCAAAAGATTGTTTTAGTGCAGAATTCAGCCTGAAGAACACAGTCTTCTAATAGAACTGAACACAAAATTCAAAACTGAAAAGTTATGTTTTGATGTCCAAAGCTTTCACTGACCTGTGAAATGAATATGTAATTGAAGTGATTCCTAGTTGAGATTATGCCTGTTAAAAAACTGGCACTACCTTTTTAAGGTCTCATTTTGCTTTTGTACGTAGGTATAGAAATGGCAAGGAATACAGTTCCTGGAAAGATTCCTTCATGGAGATGTAAACCAGAAATTCCTGCCACATAGGGAACCAGCATATTTTATTGCAAAGGTTCAATAGGTACCATACACAAGGGAGAGGTTTGAAAGGAAGCTTGTCCCTTCTGACAGATTGTGGGCATTTTCAGATAGAAGATTTAGGCTCTCTAAATGTTCAATATATATGTACCTTCAGTTTGAAATCAGAAGAGCAGTGTAAGACAGAAGATCCCAGCTGGAGTGAAGCAAACTGAGAATGACAAAGAAAAGTGCTGGGAGTGGAGTACTCTCTCCACATTCAGGAAGTGCCAAGATACCAAATCCAAAATATTTTTGTTTCATTCCTCCAAACAATGCTGCTTTCTGAGGTCAAGTTCTGTTTCTTGATGGCGATATCCTTCAAGCCATCTTAACCAGCTCTTAATCTCCTAAACCTTAGTATGCTATTTATCCATGTGTCACACATCTATATCTATACAAAGGACTCTGGTTCATTTAAACTGCAGAGTCCAGAGTCTGTGTCCCAGCTGTCCCATATCATTCCTGGTTCAACTGAACCAGCACTGAACCAGCTCAAAATCTTAGTACCTACTTGTCCACACAGGATTGAAATGCAGCCAGTTCTGAGCAGCGATAGCTCCTAACCCCAATATGCTCAGGTGGAAGTCAGTCTCAGATGACCTAATATTAGCTGAATATTCTTCCAAGCCCCTCAGCCACCTTGTCTAAAACGCCAAATTTGCTTCTAGAGGTTTTCCAGAGCTTTGCTGGTTGTTTTTATGTTGCCCGCTTCCAGCTTTATACCTACTGACAATTATTTGTCCACCTATGCAAAACAGAATGCAAACAAATGCAAAAAGTGCTTCCAAAGCTTTCTCTGCACCATCACAGAAGGTCTCTGATGATGAACAGCAGCCTGTTGTTCAGTCTAGCTACAATGGTATGTTAATCCACTGAGGGTGACCAGGAAAACTGGGAGTCTGCCACTGTCACAAAATATCTCAAGTGTCTAGTGGAAGCAAAACCCTCCCCAGTTATTATATAACATCAATTAACTCTTTAAAAAATTAGAAGAAAATATGTAACACATGTAACAATAATGCCAGACAGATGGAAAGAACGCATCTTATCGACACGTACTCGGAGACCACTATGAAATAGTCACAGAATCTAACAGCCACAGGAGACGTTTTTTCTGTTTTTTTGATAGATCCCAGTTATTTAAGAGGGTGTAGTAAAGACCTGCTGTAGTCAATAAGGCACCAAATTTTTGTCAGCATGAGATGATTGATGACAGTGTATAATTTTACTTTATGACTGTCGCAAGAGAGGAGTCAGAGATCACTCAAACAGATCTGATCTAGTAGTTAGTTTATTGAGTTCTAATCAGTAAATTTAGGTATGTAAAATATTTAATAAGTACAGATGGACTGGCAGTCAATACTATTTATACACGTAAAGTTAGTATGGGATACAAAGATTATTGCGTAAGCTTACTATACATATCTTAAATGTTACATGCATGCAAAAAATGTCCCTTAGGAAGCCATGGATGCCTGGTGTGAGGTAAGGGATCTCTCAGCCTTGAGGGGTAACCTTGAGAGGCGTCCCTATTCAAGGGGAGATCACTGCCGTGCAGCCAGCTGCTACAGAGGGAGAGCTCAACAGACCCTCATGGCTGCAGATCTTTATAGCGTAAAGTGGTTGATTTGTAGTCATTTTCTACTGTGTTAATGCTGTTTTGGCTGCTTATCAGCCCAGTCTCCAGCCAAACCATTTTTGGGGGGGTTGGTACTGAGTTCTCACTGATAGCGTCACACAATAGGATTAACTTAGGCCTACTTACTGAGCATCTGCCTGGACCAAAGTTCAGTTAGTTCAAACAGGAGGAGTGCATCTGTCACAATGACGAGCTAGGCAGTGTGAATGTAAATTGGCTTGCCTGAATGGAGGAAACTCTTTTCATATAAAAATAGATCGCATGTATGCATCACAATTAAAACTAAAGGATTCTATATCTATTTGCAAACTTTGTATAGAAATAGCTTCTAGTGCCACCAAAATGCAAAACAAAAAAAAACCAAACAAAACCCAAACCAACCCACATTCAAATTGTATTTTCAGAATCACTCTAAAAGAACTGCAGCTAGCATTAGATTTTAGTTCTGATGTCAGCAGTTGATTTCAGCCCTTAAATATTTATCTTGGCCTACATTTTAGCCATATGGAACAGAACCTAAAGAATACAGCATGATCCTTTAATGATCCTTAATACAAGTAGCAATTTAGTAGTTTTAGTTGAGTCAGCTACCTCTATGGAATATATTTACAATTGCAAGGGTAACATTCCATCAACCAGTGAAAAGATTTTTCCCAACAAAGGCTTTTCTTTTCCTGGGATGATTGACATTGCCTTTCCTCGCCTAGTAAAATCGACAAAAATTCCGATCCAGCTTATCATAGTTTATGAAGAAGTTAATCAATAAATTTTATCAGAATAAAGAAAAGCAACATAAATGGAGCAGATAACGCATTTTTTTTCTAGGGCAGCTTCCAAAAACCAAAAATCTCGAACCTCTTTTGTTGCTAAGAAATGAGAAAATAAAGAAAATTCTAAAGAATTGTTGGTCAGCTATGGACCTAGTGGAAACAGCATGTTTTTCTCTGAAGAAACTGATGTCTGTATAGACAGGCAATAATTCAATAATTAATGTCAATAATTAAATATTTCTGAAAGTGCCTTGTCACTACATAATTAAAAGGAGGAGCAATCCCTTTGACTTGACTATTTTTGAGTGAAAAGTAAAACTGCGCAAAGACTTTTTGAAAATATGTTTTAAAAAAATCCATTGCAGTGAAATTATCTGCGATTTGATTTATCATTATTTGCAACTGATGACCCCGAGGTTACTTTAGGAAGACACCCAGTTGTCTACAGATCAATGGAAAACAAACATTTGTTTTCAGCAGATGCTTCTTGCCCTGTACTGCATGATGCAGCAAAGCGTGCCAAGAGAAATCAGCCTGAAGGTTGCTTCTGAACTATGTAAGACATTCCATTGTGGTTCACGAGTCATGTGCCCACAACATGCTTAGCCCTTAACCTGCACTTCTGAGGACATTAAAATGCTTTCAGCTATTAGGTGAAGATTAATCACCAAAATTTAAGGTCACTTAGTCATCCTTGAGTTGAGGATGAAAAAAATGACGATGATGGAGACTAGTCAGTGACTACATACAACATATATTTCCTCAAGAGTCTTGAAAATGGGATGCTTTGATCTTATGGCTGCCTAAGCTGAAGTTTATGATGCTAACATAGTCACAAGCATTGTGGCAAGAATTGATGATAAACTGTTTCGTCACCAAGTTTTATTTCAAATCATTTATTTACCAAAGCAATGTGGAAAAAAAGCAAAGGAACTTAGTTTTCAATTACACCTCAAGTGCAAAACCAGTGTAGCCTATTTCAGATGCTGTGAAAGAAACTTCCTTTCAGAGAATTATCTGAGTTATGGAAGGGTTAAAATTTGAAGAGTGGAAATAGCTTGCTTGTAGAAGGAGCCTGGTGCTGGGAGGTGGCGTGGGAACCCACATGTTACGAACCCCATGCCCCACGTGCCTCCCTCCACTCCATCTTAAGAAGAAACCTCTTGTTCCAGTTTCACACCCTCTTTCTCCCAGTCTCTTATCATATGTGGCCGTTACTAATCCCTGCATACGTCTTTCAGCCCTGGGAAGCGGATTTTGCTTTCGTCAACTGACAAGGACAGAAATGGGAAACCTGCTGTGTACTGGATTTATCAAGCCTGACTTTCACATTCACTTGTCTGTGCAAAGAGCTTGATGAACCAAACCAAACCAAACCAAACCAGAAAAAAACCCAAGGAAAAAAAAAAAAAAACCAACATATTGACTTGTCCTAAAACCACCAGCCGGTACTATATTAAAAAGTTACACTTCTTGACAGGCGACCTTGGGTGAGGGTACCAGAAACACACATCCCTGAGAGGAAACCGCCCCAACCCTGCAGCTGTAGGAAAAAGCAGCAATCTTTCCCGCAACGACATTTAAAAACTCTTTGCTTTCACCACCGTGCTTTCCCACAGTCTGCCCCCACCGCCTCCCCGCTCAGCCAGGCCCTCTGCGCCCCGCTTATGGGATGGCCGCGGCCGGTCGCCCATAGCGT